>NC_034187.2:14942765-15072889 GCF_002021735.2 Oncorhynchus kisutch
GGTGTGTGTGTTCTGTCCTCTACTGGGTGTGTGTTCTGTCCTCTACTGGGTGTGTGTTCTGTCCTCTACGGTGTGTGTTCTGTCCTCTACTGGGTGTGTGTGTTCTGTCCTCTACTGGGTGTGTGTTCTGTCCTCTATGGGTGTGTGTTCGTCCTCTACTGGGTGTGTGTGTTTGTCCTCTACTGGGTGTGTGTGTTCTGTCCTCTATGGGTGTGTGTTCTGTCCTCTACTGGGTGTGTGTGTTTTGTCCTCTACTGGGTGTGTGTGTTTTGTCCTCTACTGGGTGTGTGTGTTCTGTCCTCTACTGGGTGTGTGTTCTGTCCTCTATGGGTGTGTGTTCTGTCCTCACGGGGTGTGGTCTGTTCCTCTACTGGGTGTGTGTTCTCTCCTCTATGGGTGTGTGTGTTCTGTCCTCTAGGTGTGTGTTCTGTCCTCTACTGGGTGTGTGTGTTCTGTCTCTACTGGGTGTGTGTGTTCTGTCCTCTACTGGGTGTGTGTTCTGTCCTCTACTGGGTGTGTGTTCTCCTCTACTGGGTGTGTGTTCTGTCCTCTATGGGTGTGTGTTCTGTCCTCTATAGGTGTGTGTTCTGTCCTCTACTGGGGGTGTGTGTTCTGTCCTCTACTGGTGTGTGTGTTCTGTCCTCTACTGGTGTGTGTTCTGTCCTCTACTGGGTGTGTTTCTCTCTATGGGGGTGTGTGTTCTGTCCTCTATGGGTGGTGTGTGTGTATGTTCTGTCCTCTCCTAGGGTGTGTGTTCTGTCCTCTACTGGGTGTGTGTGTTCTGTCCTCTATGGGTGTGTGTTCTGTCCTCTACTGGGTGGTGTGTGTTCTGTCCTCTACTGGGTGTGTGTGTTCTGTCCTCTACTGGGTGTGTGTTCTGTCCTCTACTGGGTGTGTGTCTCTCCTCTACTGGGTGTGTGTTCTGTCCTCTATGGGTGTGTGTTCTGTCCTCTACTGGGTGTGTGTTTGTCCTCTACTGGGTTGTGTGTTCTCCCTCTACTGGTGTGTGTTCTGTCCTCTACTGGGTGTGTGTTCTGTCCTCTATGGGTGTGTGTTCTGTCCTCTACTGGGTGTGTGTTCTGTCCTCTACTGGGTGGTGTGTTCTGTCCTCTACTGGGGTGTGTTCTGTCCTCTATGGGTGTGTGTGTTCTGTCCTCTACTGGGTGTGTGTGTTCTCTCCTCTATGGGTGTGTGTGTTCTGTCCTCTATGGGGTGTGTGTTCTGTCCTCTACTGGGTGTGTGTGTTCTGTCCTCTACTGGGTGTGTGTTCTGTCTCTACTGGGTGTGTGTGTTCTGTCCTCTACTGGGTGTGTGTTCTGTCCTCTACTGGGTGTGTGTTCTGTCCTCTATAGGGTGTGTGTGTTCTGTCCTTACTGGGGTGTGTTCTGTCCTCTACTGGGTGTGTGTTCTGTCCTCTACTGGGTGTGTGTTCTGTCCTCTACTGGGTGTGTGTTCTGTCCTCTACTGGGTGTGTGTTCTGTCCTCTACTGGGTGTGTGTGTTCTGTCCTCTATGGGTGTGTGTTCTGTCCTCTACTGGGTGTGTGTTTCTGTCCTCTACTGGGTGTGTGTTCTGTCCTCTACTGGGTGTGTGTTCTGTCCTCTACTGGGTGTGTGTTCTTGTCCTCTACTGGTGTGTGTGTTCTGTCCTCTACTGGGTGTGTGTTCTGTCCTCTACTGGGTGTGTGTTCTGTCCTCTACTGGGTGTGTGTGTTCTGTCCTCTACTGGGTGTGTGTTCTGTCCTCTACTGGGTGTGTGTTCTGTCCTCTACTGGGTGTGTGTTCTCTCCTCTACTGGGTGTGTGTTCTGTCCTCTAGGTGTGTGTTCTGTCCTCTACTGGGTGTGTGTTCTGTCCTCTACTGGGTGTGTGTGTTCTGTCCTCTACTGGGTGTGTGTTCTGTCCTCTACTGGGTGTGTGTTCTGTCCTCTACTGGGTGTGGTGTTCTGTCCTCTATGGGTGTGTGTGTTCTGTCCTCTACTGGGTGTGTGTTCTGTCCTCTACTGGGTGTGTGTTCTGTCCTCTACTGGGTGTGTGTTCTGTCCTCTACTGGGTGTGTGTTCTGTCCTCTACTGGGTGTGTGTTCTGTCCTCTACTGGGTGTGTGTGTTCTGTCCTCTACTGGGTGTGTGTTCTGTCCTCTACTGGGTGTGTGTTCTGTCCTCTACTGGGTGTGTGTTCTGTCCTCTACTGGGTGTGTGTTCTGTCCTCTATGGGTGTGTGTTCTGTCCTCTACTGGGTGTGTGTTCTGTCCTCTATGGGTGTGTGTGTTCTGTCCTCTACTGGGTGTGTGTTCTGTCCTCTACTGGGTGTGTGTTCTGTCCTCTATGGGTGTGTGTTCTGTCCTCTACTGGGTGTGTGTTCTGTCCTCTACTGGGTGTGTGTTCTCTCCTCTACTGGGTGTGTGTTCTGTCCTCTACTGGGTGTGTGTTCTGTCCTCTATGGGTGTGTGTTCTGTCCTCTACTGGGTGTGTGTTCTCTCCTCTACTGGGTGTGTGTTCTGTCCTCTATGGGTGTGTGTTCTGTCCTCTACTGGGTGTGTGTTCTGTCCTCTACTGGGTGTGTGTTCTGTCCTCTACTGGGTGTGTGTTCTGTCCTCTATGGGTGTGTGTTCTGTCCTCTACTGGGTGTGTGTTCTGTCCTCTACTGGGTGTGTGTGTTCTGTCCTCTAGGGTGTGTGTTCTGTCCTCTACTGGGTGTGTGTTCTGTCCTCTACTGGGTGTGTGTTCTGTCCTCTACTGGGTGTGTGTTCTGTCCTCTATGGGTGTGTGTTCTGTCCTCTACTGGGTGTGTGTTCTGTCCTCTACTGGGTGTGTGTTCTGTCCTCTACTGGGTGTGTGTTCTGTCCTCTACTGGGTGTGTGTGTTCTGTCCTCTACTGGGTGTGTGTTCTGTCCTCTATGGGTGTGTGTGTTCTGTCCTCTACTGGGTGTGTGTTCTCTCCTCTACTGGGTGTGTGTTCTGTCCTCTATGGGTGTGTGTTCTGTCCTCTACTGGGGTGTGTGTTCTGTCCTCTACTGGGTGTGTGTGTTCTGTCCTCTACTGGGTGTGTGTTCTGTCCTCTACTGGGTGTGTGTTCTCTCCTCTACTGGGTGTGTGTTCTGTCCTCTATGGGTGTGTTGTTCTGTCCTCTACTGGGTGTGTGTTCTGTCCTCTACTGGGGGTGTGTGTTCTCCTCTACTGGGTGTGTGTTCTGTCCTCTATGGGGTGTGTGTTCTGTCCTCTACTGGGTGTGTGTTCTCTCCTCTACTGGGTGTGTGTGTTCTGTCCTCTACTGGGTGTGTGTTCTGTCCTCTACTGGGTGTGTGTTCTGTCCTCTACTGGGTGTGTGTTCTGTCCTCTACTGGGTGTGTGTTCTGTCCTCTATGGGTGTGTGTTCTGTCCTCTACTGGGTGTGTGTTCTGTCCTCTACTGGGTGTGTGTGTTCTGTCCTCTACTGGGTGTGTGTTCTGTCCTCTACTGGGTGTGTGTTCTCTCCTCTACTGGGTGTGTGTTCTGTCCTCTACTGGGTGTGTGTTCTGTCCTCTATGGGTGTGTGTTCTGTCCTCTACTGGGTGTGTGTTCTGTCCTCTACTGGGGTGTGTGTTCTGTCCTCTACTGGGTGTGTGTTCTGTCCTCTACTGGGTGTGTGTTCTGTCCTCTACTGGGTGTGTGTTCTGTCCTCTACTGGGTGTGTGTGTTCTGTCCTCTACTGGGTGTGTGTTCTGTCCTCTATGGGTGTGTGTGTTCTGTCCTCTACTGGGTGTGTGTTCTGTCCTCTACTGGGTGTGTGTTCTGTCCTCTATGGGTGTGTGTTCTGTCCTCTACTGGGTGTGTGTTCTGTCCTCTACTGGGTGTGTGTGTTCTGTCCTCTACTGGGTGTGTGTTCTGTCCTCTACTGGGTGTGTGTTCTCTCCTCTACTGGGTGTGTTCTGTCCTCTATGGGTGTGTGTGTTCTGTCCTCTACTGGGTGTGTGTTCTGTCCTCTACTGGGTGTGTGTTCTCTCCTCTACTGGGTGTGTGTTCTGTCCTCTATGGTGTGTGTGTTCTGTCCTCTACTGGGTGTGTGTTCTGTCCTCTACTGGGTGTGTGTGTTCTGTCCTCTATGGGTGTGTGTTCTGTCCTCTACTGGGTGTGTGTTCTGTCCTCTACTGGGTGTGTGTGTTCTGTCCTCTACTGGGTGTGTTCTGTCCTCTACTGGGTGTGTGTTCTCTCCTCTACTGGGTGTGTGTTCTGTCCTCTATGGGTGTGTATGTTCTGTCCTCTACTAGGGTGTGTGTTCTGTCCTCTACTGGGTGTGTGTTCTCTCCTCTACTGGGTGTGTGTTCTGTCCTCTACTGGGTGTGTGTTCTGTCCTCTATGGGTGTGTGTTCTGTCCTCTACTGGGTGTGTGTTCTGTCCTCTACTGGGTGTGTGTGTTCTGTCCTCTACTGGGTGTGTGTTCTGTCCTCTATGGGTGTGTGTGTTCTGTCCTCTACTGGGTGTGTGTTCTCTCCTCTACTGGGTGTGTGTGTTCTGTCCTCTACTGGGTGTGTGTTCTGTCCTCTACTGGGTGTGTGTTCTGTCCTCTACTGGTGTGTGTGTTCTGTCCTCTACTGGGTGTGTGTGTTCTGTCCTCTACTGGGTGTGTGTTCTGTCCTCTACTGGGTGTGTGTTCTGTCCTCTACTGGGTGTGTGTTCTGTCCTCTACTGGGTGTGTGTGTTCTGTCCTCTACTGGGTGTGTGTGTTCTGTCCTCTACTGGGTGTGTGTTCTGTCCTCTACTGGGTGTGTGTTCTGTCCTCTACTGGGTGTGTGTTCTGTCCTCTATGGGTGTGTGTTCTGTCCTCTACTGGGTGTGTGTTCTGTCCTCTACTGGGTGTGTGTTCTCCTCTACTGGGTGTGTGTGTTCTGTCCTCTACTGGGTGTGTGGTCTGTCCTCTACTGGTGTGTGTGTTCTCTCCTCTACTGGGTGTGTGTTCTGTCCTCTATGGGTGTGTATGTTCTGTCCTCTACTGGGTGTGTGTTCTGTCCTCTACTGGGTGTGTGTTCTGTCCTCTACTGGGTGTGTGTTCTGTCCTCTACTGGGTGTGTGTGTTCTGTCCTCTACTGGTGTGTGTGTTCTGTCCTCTACTGGGTGTGTGTTCTGTCCTCTACTGGGTGTGTGTTCTGTCCTCTACTGGGTGTGTGTTCTGTCCTCTACTGGGTGTGTGTTCTGTCCTCTATGGGTGTGTGTTCTGTCCTCTACTGGGTGTGTGTTCTCTCCTCTACTGGGTGTGTGTGTTCTGTCCTCTACTGGGTGTGTGTTCTGTCCTCTATGGGTGTGTGTGTTCTGTCCTCTACTGGGTGTGTGTTCTGTCCTCTACTGGGTGTGTGTGTTCTGTCCTCTACTGGGTGTGTGTGTTCTGTCCTCTACTGGGTGTGTGTTCTGTCCTCTACTGGGTGTGTGTGTTCTGTCCTCTACTGGGTGTGTGTGTTCTGTCCTCTACTGGGTGTGTGTTCTGTCCTCTACTGGGTGTGTGTTCTGTCCTCTACTGGGTGTGTGTTCTGTCCTCTACTGGGTGTGTGTGTTCTGTCCTCTACTGGGTGTGTGTGTTCTGTCCTCTACTGGGTGTGTGTTCTGTCCTCTACTGGGTGTGTGTTCTGTCCTCTACTGGGTGTGTGTTCTGTCCTCTATGGGTGTGTGTGTTCTGTCCTCTACTAGGTGTGTGTTCTGTCCTCTACTGGGTGTGTGTTCTCTCCTCTACTGGGTGTGTGTGTTCTGTCCTCTACTGGGTGTGTGTTCTGTCCTCTACTGGGTGTGTGTTCTCTCCTCTACTGGGTGTGTGTTCTGTCCTCTATGGGTGTGTATGTTCTGTCCTCTACTGGGTGTGTGTTCTGTCCTCTACTGGGTGTGTGTTCTGTCCTCTATGGGTGTGTGTTCTGTCCTCTACTGGGTGTGTGTGTTCTGTCCTCTACTGGGTGTGTGTGTTCTGTCCTCTACTGGGTGTGTGTTCTGTCCTCTACTGGGTGTGTGTTCTCTCCTCTACTGGGTGTGTGTTCTGTCCTCTATGGGTGTGTGTTCTGTCCTCTACTGGGTGTGTGTTCTGTCCTCTACTGGGTGTGTGTGTTCTGTCCTCTACTGGGTGTGTGTTCTCTCCTCTATGGGTGTGTGTTCTGTCCTCTACTGGGTGTGTGTGTTTTGTCCTCTACTGGGTGTGTGTGTTCTGTCCTCTACTGGGTGTGTGTTCTGTCCTCTACTGTGTGTGTGTGTTCTGTCCTCTACTGGGTGTGTGTTCTGTCCTCTACTGGGTGTGTGTTCTGTCCTCTACTGGGTGTGTGTTCTGTCCTCTACTGGGTGTGTGTTCTGTCCTCTACTGGGTGTGTGTGTTCTGTCCTCTACTGGGTGTGTGTTCTGTCCTCTACTGGGTGTGTGTTCTGTCCTCTACTGGGTGTGTGTGTTTTGTCCTCTACTGGGTGTGTGTGTTCTGTCCTCTACTGGGTGTGTGTTCTGTCCTCTACTGGGTGTGTGTTCTCTCCTCTACTGGGTGTGTGTGTTCTGTCCTCTATGGGTGTGTGTTCTGTCCTCTACTGGGTGTGTGTTCTGTCCTCTACTGGGTGTGTGTTCTGTCCTCTACTGGGTGTGTGTTCTGTCCTCTACTGGGTGTGTGTTCTGTCCTCTACTGGGTGTGTGTTCTGTCCTCTACTGGGTGTGTGTGTTCTGTCCTCTACTGGGTGTGTGTTCTGTCCTCTACTGGGTGTGTGTTCTGTCCTCTACTGGGTGTGTGTTCTGTCCTCTACTGGGTGTGTGTGTTCTGTCCTCTACTGGGTGTGTGTGTTCTGTCCTCTACTGGGTGTGTGTTCTGTCCTCTACTGGGTGTGTGTTCTGTCCTCTACTGGGTGTGTGTTCTGTCCTCTACTGGGTGTGTGTGTTCTGTCCTCTACTGGGTGTGTGTGTTCTGTCCTCTACTGGGTGTGTGTTCTGTCCTCTACTGGGTGTGTGTTCTCTCCTCTACTGGGTGTGTGTTCTGTCCTCTATGGGTGTGTGTTCTGTCCTCTACTGGGTGTGTGTTCTGTCCTCTACTGGGTGTGTGTTCTCTCCTCTACTGGGTGTGTGTGTTCTGTCCTCTACTGGGTGTGGTCTGTCCTCTACTGGGTGTGTGTTCTGTCCTCTACTGGGTGTGTGTTCTGTCCTCTATGGGTGTGTGTGTTCTGTCCTCTACTAGGTGTGTGTTCTGTCCTCTACTGGGTGTGTGTTCTGTCCTCTATGGGTGTGTGTTCTGTCCTCTACTGGGTGTGTGTGTTCTGTCCTCTACTGGGTGTGTGTGTTCTGTCCTCTACTGGGTGTGTGTTCTGTCCTCTACTGGGTGTGTGTTCTCTCCTCTACTGGGTGTGTGTTCTGTCCTCTATGGGTGTGTATGTTCTGTCCTCTACTGGGTGTGTGTTCTGTCCTCTACTGGGTGTGTGTTCTCTCCTCTACTGGGTGTGTGTTCTGTCCTCTACTGGGTGTGTGTGTTCTGTCCTCTACTGGGTGTGTGTGTTCTGTCCTCTACTGGGTGTGTGTTCTGTCCTCTACTGGGTGTGTGTTCTCTCCTCTATTGGGTGTGTGTTCTGTCCTCTATGGGTGTGTATGTTCTGTCCTCTACTAGGTGTCTGTTCTGTCCTCTACTGGGGTGTGTTCTCTCCTCTACTGGGTGTGTGTGTTCTGTCCTCTACTAGGTGTGTGGTCTGTCCTCTACTGTGTGTGTGTTCTCTCCTCTACTGGGTGTGTGTTCTGTCCTCTATGGGTGTGTATGTTCTGTCCTCTCCTAGGTGTGTGTTCTGTCCTCTACTGGTGTGTGTTCTGTCCTCTATGGGTGTGTGTTCTGTCCTCTACTGGGGTGTGTGTGTTCTGTCCTCTACTGGGTGTGTGTGTTCTGTCCTCTACTGGGTGTGTGTTCTGTCCTCTACTGGGTGTGTGTTCTCTCCTCTACTGGGTGTGTGTTCTGTCCTCTATGGGTGTGTATGTTCTGTCCTCTACTGGGTGTGTGTTCTGTCCTCTACTGGGTGTGTGTGTTCTGTCCTCTACTGGGTGTGTAGTTCTCTCCTCTATGGGTGTGTGTTCTGTCCTCTACTGGGTGTGTGTGTTTTGTCCTCTACTGGGTGTGTGTGTTCTGTCCTCTACTGGGTGTGTGTTCTGTCCTCTACTGTGTGTGTGTGTTCTGTCCTCTACTGGGTGTGTGTGTTCTGTCCTCTACTGGGTGTGTGTTCTGTCCTCTACTGGGTGTGTGTTCTGTCCTCTACTGGGTGTGTGTTCTGTCCTCTACTGGGTGTGTGTGTTCTGTCCTCTACTGGGTGTGTGTTCTCTCCTCTATGGGTGTGTGTTCTGTCCTCTACTGGGTGTGTGTTTTGTCCTCTACTGGGTGTGTGTGTTCTGTCCTCTACTGGGTGTGTGTTCTGTCCTCTACTGGGTGTGTGTTCTCTCCTCTACTGGGTGTGTGTGTTCTGTCCTCTATGGGTGTGTGTTCTGTCCTCTACTGGGTGTGTGTTCTCTCCTCTACTGGGTGTGTGTTCTGTCCTCTACTGGGTGTGTGTTCTGTCCTCTATGGGTGTGTGTTCTGTCCTCTACTGGGTGTGTGGTTCTCTCCTCTACTGGGTGTGTGTGTTCTGTCCTCTACTGGGTGTGTGTTCTTCCTCTACTGGGTGTGTGGTTCTGTCCTCTATGGGTGTGTATGTTCTGTCCTCTACTAGGTGTGTGTTTCTGTCCTCTACTGGGTTGTGGGTTCTCTCCTCTACTGGGTGTGTGATCTGTCCTCTACTGGGTGTGTGTTCTGTCCTCTATGGGTGTGTGTTCTGTCCTCTATGGGTGTGTGTTCTCTCCTCTACTGGGTGTGTGTGTTCTGTCCTCTATGGGTGTGTGTTCTGTCCTCTACTAGGTGTGTGTTCTGTCCTCTACTGGGTGTGTGTTCTCTCCTCTACTGGGTGTGTGTTCTGTCCTCTATGGGTGTGTGTTCTGTCCTCTACTGGGTGTGTGTTCTCTCCTCTACCGGGTGTGTGTGTTCTGTCCTCTATGGGTGTGTGTTCTGTCCTCTACTGGGTGTGTGTTCTCTCCTCTACTGGGTGTGTGTTCTGTCCTCTACTGGGTGTGTGTTCTGTCCTCTATGGGTGTGTGTTCTGTCCTCTACTGGGTGTGTGTTCTCTCCTCTACTGGGTGTGTGTTCTGTCCTCTACTGGGTGTGTGTTCTCTCCTCTACTGGGTGTGTGTGTTCTGTCCTCTCCTGGGTGTGTGTTCTGTCCTCTATGGGTGTGTATGTTCTGTCCTCTACTGGGTGTGTGTTCTCTCCTCTACTGGGTGTGTGTGTTCTGTCCTCTATGGGTGTGTGTTCTGTCCTCTACTGGGTGTGTGTGTTCTGTCCTCTACTGGGTGTGTGTGTTCTGTCCTCTACTGGGTGTGTGTTCTGTCCTCTACTGGGTGTGTGTTCTCTCCTCTACTGGGTGTGTGTTCTGTCCTCTATGGGTGTGTATGTTCTGTCTTCTACTAGGTGTGTGTTCTGTCCTCTACTGGGTGTGTGTTCTCTCCTCTACTGGGTGTGTGTTCTGTCCTCTATGGGTGTCTGTTCTGTCCTCTACTGGGTGTGTGTTCTCTCCTCTACTGGGTGTGTGTGTTCTGTCCTCTACTGGGTGTGTGTTCTGTCCTCTATGGGTGTGTGTTCTGTCCTCTACTGGGTGTGTGTTCTGTCCTCTACTGGGTGTGTGTTCTGTCCTCTATGGGTGTGTGTTTCTGTCCTCTACTGGGTGTGTGTTCTCTCCTCTACTGGGTGTGTGTGTTCTGTCCTCTACTGGGTGTGTGTTCTGTCCTCTACTGGGTGTGTGTTCTCTCCTCTACTGGGTGTGTGTTCTGTCCTCTACTGGGTGTGTGTTCTGTCCTCTATGGGTGTGTGTTCTGTCCTCTACTGGGTGTGTGTTCTCTCCTCTACTGGGTGTGTGTGTTCTGTCCTCTATGGGTGTGTGTTCTGTCCTCTACTGGGTGTGTGTTCTCTCCTCTACTGGGTGTGTGTTTCTCTCCTCTACTGGGTGTGTGTGTTCTGTCCTCTCCTGGGTGTGTGTTCTGTCCTCTATGGTGTGTATGTTCTCTGTCCTCTACTGGGTGTGTGTTCTCTCCTCTACTGGGTGTGTGTGTTCTGTCCTCTATGGGTGTGTGTTCTGTCCTCTACTGGGTGTGTGTGTTCTGTCCTCTACTGGGTGTGTGTGTTCTGTCCTCTACTGGGTGTGTGTTCTGTCCTCTACTGGGTGTGTGTTCTCTCCTCTACTGGGTGTGTGTTCTGTCCTCTATGGGTGTGTATGTTCTGTCCTCTACTAGGTGTGTGGTCTGTCCTCTACTGTGTGTGTGTTCTCTCCTCTACTGGGTGTGTGTTCTGTCCTCTATGTGTGTGTATGTTCTGTCCTCTCCTAGGTGTGTGTTCTGTCCTCTACTGGGTGTGTTCTGTCCTCTATGGGTGTGTGTTCTGTCCTCTACTGGGTGTGTGTTCTGTCCTCTACTGGGTGTGTGCTCTGTCCTCTACTGGGTGTGTGTTCTGTCCTCTACTGGGTGTGTGTTCTCTCCTCTACTGGGTGTGTGTTCTGTCCTCTATGGGTGTGTAGTTCTGTCCTCTACTAGGTGTGTGTTCTGTCCTCTACTGGGTGTGTGTTCTCTCCTCTACTGGGTGTGTGTTCTGTCCTCTACTGGGTGTGTGTTCTATCCTCTATGGGTGTGTGTTCTGTCCTCTACTGGGTGTGTGTTCTCTCCTCTACTGGGTGTGTGTGTTCTGTCCTCTCCTGGGTGTGTGTTCTGTCCTCTATGGGTGTGTATGTTCTGTCCTCTACTGGGTGTGGGGTCTCTCCTCAACTGGGTGTGTGTGTTCTGTCCTCTACTGGGTGTGTGTGTTCTGTCCTCTACTGGGTGTGTGTTCTGTCCTCTACTGGGTGTGTGTGTTCTGTCCTCTACTGGGTGTGTGTGTTCTGTCCTCTACTGGGTGTGTGTTCTGTCCTCTACTGGGTGTGTGTTCTCTCCTCTACTGGGTGTGTGTTCTGTCCTCTATGGGTGTGTATGTTCTGTCCTCTACTAGGTGTGTGTTCTGTCCTCTACTGGGTGTGTGTTCTCTCCTCTACTGGGTGTGTGTTCTGTCCTCTATGGGTGTGTGTTCTGTCCTCTACTGGGTGTGTGTTCTCTCCTCTACTGGGTGTGTGTGTTCTGTCCTCTATGGGTGTGTGTTCTGTCCTCTACTGGGTGTGTGTTCTCTCCTCTACTGGGTGTGTGTTCTGTCCTCTACTGGGTGTGTGTTCTGTCCTCTATGGGTGTGTGTTCTGTCCTCTACTGGGTGTGTGTTCTCTCCTCTACTGGGTGTGTGTTCTGTCCTCTACTGGGTGTGTGTTCTCTCCTCTACTGGGTGTGTGTGTTCTGTCCTCTCCTGGGTGTGTGTTCTGTCCTCTATGGGTGTGTATGTTCTGTCCTCTACTGGGTGTGTGTTCTCTCCTCTACTGGGTGTGTGTGTTCTGTCCTCTATGGGTGTGTGTTCTGTCCTCTACTGGGTGTGTGTGTTCTGTCCTCTACTGGGTGTGTGTGTTCTGTCCTCTACTGGGTGTGTGTTCTGTCCTCTACTGGGTGTGTGTTCTCTCCTCTACTGGGTGTGTGTTCTGTCCTCTATGGGTGTGTATGTTCTGTCCTCTACTAGGTGTGTGTTCTGTCCTCTACTGGGTGTGTGTTCTCTCCTCTACTGGGTGTGTGTTCTGTCCTCTATGGGTGTGTGTTCTGTCCTCTACTGGGTGTGTGTTCTCTCCTCTACTGGGTGTGTGTGTTCTGTCCTCTATGGGTGTGTGTTCTGTCCTCTACTGGGTGTGTGTTCTCTCCTCTACTGGGTGTGTGTTCTGTCCTCTACTGGGTGTGTGTTCTGTCCTCTATGGGTGTGTGTTCTGTCCTCTACTGGGTGTGTGTTCTCTCCTCTACTGGGTGTGTGTGTTCTGTCCTCTACTGGGTGTGTGTTCTGTCCTCTACTGGGTGTGTGTTCTGTCCTCTATGGGTGTGTATGTTCTGTCCTCTACTAGGTGTGTGTTCTGTCCTCTACTGGGTGTGTGTTCTCTCCTCTACTGGGTGTGTGTTCTGTCCTCTACTGGGTGTGTGTTCTGTCCTCTATGGGTGTGTGTTCTGTCCTCTACTGGGTGTGTGTTCTCTCCTCTACTGGGTGTGTGTGTTCTGTCCTCTATGGGTGTGTGTTCTGTCCTCTACTGGGTGTGTGTTCTCTCCTCTACTGGGTGTGTGTTCTGTCCTCTACTGGGTGTGTGTTCTGTCCTCTATGGGTGTGTGTTCTGTCCTCTACTGGGTGTGTGTTCTCTCCTCTACTGGGTGTGTGTGTTCTGTCCTCTACTGGGTGTGTGTTCTGTCCTCTACTGGGTGTGTGTTCTGTCCTCTATGGGTGTGTGTTCTGTCCTCTACTGGGTGTGTGTTCTCTCCTCTACTGGGTGTGTGTGTTCTGTCCTCTACTGGGTGTGTGTTCTCTCCTCTACTGGGTGTGTGTTCTGTCCTCTATGGGTGTGTGTTCTGTCCTCTACTGGGTGTGTGTTCTCTCCTCTACTGGGTGTGTGTTCTCTCCTCTACTGGGTGTGTGTTCTGTCCTCTATGGGTGTGTGTTCTGTCCTCTACTGGGTGTGTGTTCTCTCCTCTACTGGGTGTGTGTTCTGTCCTCTCCTGGGTGTGTGTTCTGTCCTCTATGGGTGTGTATGTTCTGTCCTCTACTGGGTGTGTGTTCTCTCCTCTACTGGGTGTGTGTGTTCTGTCCTCTATGGGTGTGTGTTCTCTCCTCTACTGGGTGTGTGTGTTCTGTCCTCTACTGGGTGTGTGTGTTCTGTCCTCTACTGGGTGTGTGTTCTGTCCTCTACTGGGTGTGTGTTCTCTCCTCTACTGGGTGTGTGTTCTGTCCTCTATGGGTGTGTATGTTCTGTCCTCTACTAGGTGTGTGTTCTGTCCTCTACTGGGTGTGTGTTCTCTCCTCTACTGGGTGTGTGTTCTGTCCTCTATGGGGTGTGTGTCTGTCCTCTACTGGGTGTGTGTTCTCTCCTCTACTGGGTGTGTGTGTTCTGTCCTCTATGGGTGTGTGTTCTGTCCTCTACTGGGTGTGTGTTCTCTCCTCTACTGGGTGTGTGTTCTGTCCTCTACTGGGTGTGTGTTCTGTCCTCTATGGGTGTGTGTTCTGTCCTCTACTGGGTTTGTGTTCTCTCCTCTACTGGGTGTGTGTGTTCTGTCCTCTACTGGGTGTGTGTTCTGTCCTCTACTGGGTGTGTGTGTTCTGTCCTCTACTGGGTGTGTGTGTTCTGTCCTCTACTGGGTTGTGTGTTCTGTCCTCTACTGGGTGTGTGTTCTCTCCTCAACTGGGTGTGTGTTCTGTCCTCTATGGGTGTGTTTTGTTCTGTCCTCTACTAGTGTGTGTTCTGTCCTCTAACTGGGTGTGTGTTCTCTCCTCTACTGGGTGTGTGTTCTGTCCTCTACTGGGTGTGTGTTCTGTCCTCTATGGGTGTGTGTTCTGTCCTCTACTGGGTGTGTGTTCTCTCCTCTACTGGGTGTGTGTTCTGTCCTCTCCTGGGTGTGTGTTCTGTCCTCTATGGGTGTGTATGTTCTGTCCTCTACTGGGTGTGTGTTCTCTCCTCTACTGGGTGTGTGTGTTCTGTCCTCTATGGGTGTGTGTTCTGTCCTCTACTGGGTGTGTGTGTTCTGTCCTCTACTGGGTGTGGTGTGTTCTGTCCTCTACTGGGTGTGTGTTCTGTCCTCTACTGGGTGTGTGTTCTCTCGTCTACTGGGTGTGTGTTCTGTCCTCTATGGGTGCGTATGTTCTGTCCTCTACTAGATGTGTGTTCTGTCCTCTACTGGGTGTGTGTTCTCTCCCTCTACTGGGTATGTGTTCTGTCCTCTATGGGTGTGTGTTATGTCCTCTACTGGGTGTGTGTTCTCTCCTCTACTGGGTGTGTGTGTTCTGTCCTCTATGGGTGTGTGTTCTGTCCTCTACTGGGTGTGTGTTCTCTCCTCTACTGGGTGTGTGTTCTGTACTCTACTGGGTGTGTGTTCTGTCCTCTATGGGTGTGTGTTCTGTCCTCTACTGGGTGTGTGTTCTCTCCTCTACTGGGTGTGTGTGTTCTGTCCTCTACTGGGTGTGTGTTCTGTCCTCTACTGGGTGTGTGTGTTCTGTCCTCTACTGGGTGTGTGTGTTCTGTCCTCTACTGGGTGTGTGTTCTGTCCTCTACTGGGTGTGTGTTCTCTCCTCAACTGGGTGTGTGTTCTGTCCTCTATGGGTGTGTATGTTCTGTCCTCTACTAGGTGTGTGTTCTGTCCTCTACTGGGTGTGTGTTCTCTCCTCAACTGGGGTGTGTGTTCTGTCCTCTATGGGTGTGTATGTTCTGTCCTCTACTAGGTGTGTGTTCTGTCCTCTACTGGGTGTGTGTTCTCTCCTCTACTGGGTGTGTGTTCTGTCCTCTACTGGGTGTGTGTTCTGTCCTCTATGGGTGTGTGTTCTGTCCTCTACTGGGTGTGTGTTCTCTCCTCTACTGGGTGTGTGTGTTCTGTCCTCTACTGGGTGTGTGTTCTGTCCTCTACTGGGTGTGTGTTCTCTCCTCTACTGGGTGTGTGTTCTGTCCTCTATGGGTGTGTATGTTCTGTCCTCTACTAGGTGTGTGTTCTGTCCTCTACTGGGTGTGTGTTCTCTCCTCTACTGGGTGTGTGTTCTGTCCTCTACTGGGTGTGTGTTCTGTCCTCTATGGGTGTGTGTTCTGTCCTCTACTGGGTGTGTGTTCTCTCCTCTACTGTGTGTGTGTGTTCTGTCCTCTCCTGGGTGTGTGTTCTGTCCTCTATGGGTGTGTATGTTCTGTCTTATACTGGGTGTGGGTTCTCTCCTCTACTGGGTGTGTGTTCTGTCCTCTACTGGGTGTGTGTTCTGTCCTCTATGGGTGTGTGTTCTGTCCTCTACTGGGTGTGTGTTCTCTCCTCTACTGGGTGTGTGTGTTCTGTCCTCTATGGGTGTGTGTTCTGTCCTCTACTGGGTGTGTGTTCTCTCCTCTACTGGGTGTGTGTTCTGTCCTCTACTGGGTGTGTGTTCTGTCCTCTATGGGTGTGTGTTCTGTCCTCTACTGGGTGTGTGTTCTCTCCTCTACTGGGTGTGTGTGTTCTGTCCTCTACTGGGTGTGTGTTCTGTCCTCTACTGGGTGTGTGTTCTGTCCTCTATGGGTGTGTGTTCTGTCCTCTACTGGGTGTGTGTTCTCTCCTCTACTGGGTGTGTGTTCTGTCCTCTATGGGTGTGTGTTCTGTCCTCTACTGGGTGTGTGTTCTCTCCTCTACTGGGTGTGTGTTCTCTCCTCTACTGGGTGTGTGTTCTGTCCTCTCCTGGGTGTGTGTTCTGTCCTCTATGGGTGTGTATGTTCTGTCCTCTACTGGGTGTGTGTTCTCTCCTCTACTGGGTGTGTGTGTTCTGTCCTCTATGGGTGTGTGTTCTGTCCTCTACTGGGTGTGTGTGTTCTGTCCTCTACTGGGTGTGTGTGTTCTGTCCTCTACTGGATGTGTGTTCTGTCCTCTATGGGTGTGTATGTTCTGTCCTCTACTAGGTGTGTGTTCTGTCCTCTACTGGGTGTGTGTTCTCTCCTCTACTGGGTGTGTGTTCTGTCCTCTACTGGGTGTGTGTTCTGTCCTCTATGGGTGTGTGTTCTGTCCTCTACTGGGTGTGTGTTCTCTCCTCTACTGGGTGTGTGTTCTGTCCTCTACTGGGTGTGTGTTCTGTCCTCTATGGGTGTGTGTTCTGTCCTCTACTGGGTGTGTGTTCTCTCCTCTACTGGGTGTGTGTGTTCTGTCCTCTACTGGGTGTGTGTTCTGTCCTCTACTGGGTGTGTGTGTTCTGTCCTCTACTGGGTGTGTGTGTTCTGTCCTCTACTGGGTGTGTGTTCTGTCCTCTACTGGGTGTGTGTTCTCTCCTCTACTGGGTGTGTGTTCTGTCCTCTACTAGGTGTGTGTTCTGTCCTCTATGGGTGTGTGTTCTGTCCTCTACTGGGTGTGTGTTCTCTCCTCTACTGGGTGTGTGTTCTGTCCTCTACTGGGTGTGTGTTCTGTCCTCTACTAGGTGTGTGTGTTCTCTCCTCTACTGGGTGTGTGTTCTCTCCTCTACTGGGTGTGTGTTCTCTCCTCTACTGGGTGTGTGTTCTGTCCTCTATGGGTGTGTGTTCTGTCCTCTACTGGGTGTGTGTTCTGTCCTCTATGGGTGTGTGTTCTGTCCTCTACTGGGTGTGTGTTCTGTCCTCTACTGGGTGTGTGTGTTCTGTCCTCTACTGGGTGTGTGTGTTCTGTCCTCTACTGGGTGTGTGTTCTGTCCTCTACTGGGTGTGTGTTCTGTCCTCTACTGGGTGTGTGTTCTGTCCTCTACTGGTTGTGTGTTCTGTCCTCTACTGGGTGTGTGTTCTGTCCTCTACTGGGTGTGTGTGTTCTGTCCTCTACTGGGTGTGTGTTCTGTCCTCTACTGGGTGTGTGTGTTCTGTCCTCTACTGGGTGTGTGTGTTCTGTCCTCTACTGGGTGTGTGTGTTCTGTCCTCTACTGGGTGTGTGTTCTGTCCTCTATGGGTGTGTGTTCTGTCCTCTATGGGTATGTGTGTCCCTCATGTATACATACGGTGGATGCATGTACATGGCGAAAAGTTAAACATCTCATTCCAAAATCATGGGCATTGATATGGAGTTGGACCCCCTTTTGCTGCCATAACAGCCTCCACTCTTCTGGGAAGGCTTTCCACTAGATGTTGGAACATTTGCTGCGAAGATTTGCTTCCATTTAACTACAACATCATTAGTGAGGTCAGGCACTGATGTTGGGGCTCTGTGCAGGCCAGTCAAGTTCTTCCACACCGATCTTGACAATCCATTTCTATATGGATCTCCCTTTGTGCACGGGGGCATTGTCATGCTGAAACAGGAAAGGGCCTTCCCCATTGTCTAGAATGATAAGACTTCCCTTAAGTGGAACTAAGGGGCCTAGCCCGAACCATGAAAAATAGCCCCAGACCATTATTCCTCCTCCACCAAACTTTTGAGTTGGCATTACGCATTGGGGCAGGTAGCGTTCTTTTGGCATCCGCCAAACCCTGATTCATCCGTCGGGCTGCCAGATGGTGAAGTGTGATTCATCATTCCAGAGAACATGTTTCCACTGTTCCAGAGTCCAATGGCGGCGAGCTTTACACCACTTCAACTGAGGAGTGGCATTGCACATGATGATCTTGTTTCCATGCCTGAGCAGTGTGCGGCTGCTCGGACATGGAAACCCAATTCCTGGATCTCCATACAAACAGTTCTTGTGCTGACGTTGCTTCCAGAGGCAGTTTGTAACTCGATAGTGAGTGTTGCAACCAAGGACAGACAATTTTTAAATGCTATGTGCTTCAGCAGTTGGAGGTCCTGTTCTGTGAGCTTGTGTGGCCTACCACTTTGCCGTTGTTGCTTCTAGACGCTTCCACTTCACAATAACAGCATTTACAGTTGGCCGGGGAAACTCTAGCAGGGCATACATTTGAAATGGACACTACAGCAGGGCCTGGATACTGACTTGTTAGAAGGGTGGCATCCTATGACGGTGTCACATTGAAAGTCAATGAGCGCTTCAGTAAGGCCATTCTACTGCCAATGTTTGTCTATGGAGATTGCATGGCTGTGTGCTCAATTTTATACACCTGTCAGCAACAGGTGTGGCTGAAATAGAAGAATCCATAAATTTGAAGGGGTGTCCACATGGGATGGAAAGAGAGAAGAGGGTGAGAGAAGGGGATGGAGGGAGAGAGAGATGGAGGGAGAGAGAGCGATGGAGGGAGAGGGGGTGGAGAGAGATGGAGGGAGAGAGAGAGATGAATGGAGAGAGAGGGGGGGGGTGAAATAGAGATGAGGAGAGAGAGATGAGGAAGAGAGATGGGGATGGAGAGAGATGGATGGAGAGAGAGAGATGGAGGGAGAGAGAGGGGGAAGTAGAGAGGGGGAGGGAGAGAGATGGAGGGAGGGAGAGTGAGGGGGATGGAGAGATAGATGGAGGGCGAGAGAGGGGGATGGAGAGAGAGATGGAGGGAGATGGATGGATGAAGAGAGAGAGAAGGGGATGGAGAGAGATGGATGGATAGAGATAGAAGGGGATGGAGAGAGATGGATGAGAGAGAGATGGATGGAGAGAGAGGTTGATGGAGAGAGGGGGATGGGGAGAGAGATTGATGAGGGATGGAGAGAGAGATGGATGAGAGAGAGATGGATGGAGAGAGAGATGGATGGGAGAGAGATGGATGAGAGAGAGATGGATTGAGAGAGAGATGGATGGAGAGAGAGATGGATGGAGAGAGAGACAGATGGATGGAGAGAGAGATGGATTAGAGAGAGATGGATGGATGGATGGATGGATGGATGGATGGATGGATGGATGGATGGAGAGAGAGACGGATGGATGGAGAGAGATGGATGGAGAGAGAGATGGATGGATGAGAGAGAGATGGATGGAGAGAGAGACAGATGGATGGAGAGAGAGATGGATGGATGAGAGAGAGATGGATGGAGAGAGAGACAGATGGATGGAGAGAGATGGATTAGAGATGGATGGATGGATGGAGAGAGAGAGAGACAGATGAGAGAGAGTGGAGTGTGAAAGGAAAAGAGGAAAACATTCCTGAGTGATGCAAGGGGAGTGGCAGGTCTGGGGGCCATTGTTAGTCTCCTTCCCTTCCTCCATCCCTCCCTCCGTCCGGTCTTCACATCAAAGGTGTCCAGATTTGTTCTCTGCTGCCTTCTCCATCTCTTGCTCTAATCCGATGTGATTTGGATTGATCTTGTGTAATATTGCATAAGAGCTGACTTTTGGTCTCAACCTTGAAGTCCATTTCACCATGATGTAAAACCTCACTTCTCTTTCATCTAAGAACTACCACTAATTGAACAAACGTTGGAGTGAATTTACACTCTATACAGATCTAGCACTCTGAAACTAAGGAAAGGTGAAGGTTGTGACCTGGGCTTATTTTGTCTATTAGACCCAGTCCGTCAGCTATCCCCTCTCCTCAACCTCAGCCCTGGTAGGTAGGTAAGATGCCTGGGAAGATTTTCCCAGCCTACCATGAATCCTGCTTGGGCCCTGAGAGGTTCTCACCCAAAAGGACCAAGCAGGCAGGCAGGCATGCATTGCGACAGGCAGACAGTCTGGGAGACAGACATAAATGACATCTGGGATCTGCAGGATCATTTCTCCTGGCTAAATAGAGGACCATAATAATGAAGTCTGAGGCATTATGGACTTTATTTTGACCTCAACGCTCACTGGTCTTACTCATTATGTCTAGAATACACTCCGTCTCTTCCTGAGACCAGCCTATTGTATATTTGTTCACTCTCTTACCCCTGGCCTAAATCCACACAGATTATATGGAACCACATGTACCAGCTTTATGAAATGATAGAGGGGCTTCCAACCAGATATCCCCATGCTGGTGTTGTCAGTGATGTCAAGATGAGTTATAGATTCATAATACAAATTCTTATCCAGCAATGAGGATGCTCCCTGGAATAAATGAGGATGCTCCCTGGAAGAAATGAGGATGCTCCCTGGAAGAAAGGAGGATGCTCCCTGGAAGAAAGGAGGATGTTCCCTGGAAGAAATGAGGATGTTCCCTGGAAGAAATGAGGATGCTCCCTGGAAGAAAGGAGGATGCTCCCTGGAAGAAATGAGGATGCTCCCTGGAAGAAAGGAGGATGCTCCCTGGAAGAAAGAAGGACGCTCCCTGGAAGAAATGAGGATGCTCCCTGGAAGAAAGGAGGATGCTCCCTGGAAGAAAGAAGGACGCTCCCTGGAAGAAATGAGGATGCTCCCTGGAAGAAATGAGGATGTTTCCTGGAAGAAATGAGGATGCTCCCGGAAGAAATAAGGATGCTCCCTGGAAGAAAGAAGGATGCTCCCTAGAAGAAATGAGGATGTTCCCTGTAAGAAAGAAAGAAGAGAGGGAGCAAGGTTTACATTCAACAGAAACATAATAATGGAGTTTCCAGTTCCTCTGATGAGAGTCAAATCCAATGCACAGCGACAGCTGAATACAAAACCCAAATGGAAAGTAAAAACGAAAACATTTTTGCACATAAAACTATTTTTCCTGTAGCTCTGTAGGCGGAAGATTAATGAAATCAAAGCTCAGTGCTTTCAGTATGACTTCCAGAGCCTTGCAGGAGCTGTGGTCTAATTGCTCACCTAAGTAGAGAAAGCAATCAAACAGAAGATAATTGGGACTGTTGGCTAACAGTCAGATTGCCATGTTCACAGTTCCCATTCAGGAATCAATGTTATTTTGTGATTGGAAATGGAGGAAACTAGAGGCTAGAGCATACAAAACAACGTTCCCTTACCCCTACCCCCCTTTAGAAAAAGTACATATTTTTATCGTTGCAATTTTTTAGTTTCTGAAATAAAGTTTGAAGTTCTGAGAGGAATAAAAAATATGATGTGACTGGTAGTTAGTGTGCACACAGTGTGATGTGACTGGTAGTTAGTGTGCACACAGTGTGATGTGACTGGTAGTTAGTGTGCACACAGTGTGATGTGACTGGTAGTTAGTGTGCACACAGTGTGATGTGACTGGTAGTTAGTGTGCACACAGTGTGATGTGACTGGTAGTTAGTGTGCACACAGTGTGATGTGACTAGTAGTTAGTGTGCACACAGTGTGATGTGACTGGTAGTTAGTGTGCACACAGTGTGATGTGACTGGTAGTTAGTGTGCACACAGTGTGATGTGACTGGTAGTTAGTGTGCAAACAGTGTGATGTGACTGGTAGTTAGTGTGCACACAGTGTGATGTGACTGGTAGTTAGTGTGCACACAGTGTGATGTGACTGGTAGTTAGTGTGCACACAGTGTGATGTGACTGGTAGTTAGTGTGCACACAGTGTGATGTGACTGGTAGTTAGTGTGCACACAGTGTGATGTGACTGGTAGTTAGTGTGCACACAGTGTGATGTGACAACAGAGTTAAAAGACGAAAGACATTCTCAAAGGGTGTCTGATTATTTAAGATCAGATTACTTTTAAATCAAGTCTAGAGAAACATTTTGATGGCCACAGCATCAGTCTTTCTCTATTTTTATTTTTTTACAATAATCACTAAACTGTACCACAGGAACAGGGGGAACCAAAGGAAGGGGGAATTAAAATCTCTTCTATATTGGGGAAGATAACTAATGCAGGGTGTCATCACCCCAGTGTGATGTTATCATGTTATCGGTGTGTGACAACAAAGCGACGAGAGAGAGAGAGAGATGACCCTATGTTGGAATCACATAGCTTTCCTGTTTCATTCGTGGAAGGGGACAGGGGTTCACCCCAAACGGAAGCTTCTCAGCATCAGAGCTGAACTCTCAATTTTAAATTCAGTTCTACTGCTGTTGTAGATTAATGTAATAGCAAACCAATGGCCACTTAGAAATTATATTGATCACTTACTGCAATGTGATGTACCCTCCAAGCTCGTCATCAAGCTCGAGACCCTGGGTCTCGACCCCGCCCTGTGCAACTGGGTACTGGACTTCCTGACGGGCCGCCCCCAGGTGGTGAGGGTAGGCAACAACATCTCCTCCCCGCTGATCCTCAACACTGGGGCCCCACAAGGGTGCGTTCTGAGCCCTCTCCTGTACTCCCTGTTTACCCACGACTGCGTGGCCACGCACGCCTCCAACTCAATCATCAAGTTTGCGGACGACACAACAGTGGTAGGCTTGATTACCAACAACGACGAGACGGCCTACAGGGAGGAGGTGAGTGCCCTCGGAGTGTGGTGTCAGGAAAATAACCTCACACTCAACGTCAACAAAACTAAGGAGATGATTGTGGACTTCAGGAAACAGCAGAGGGAACACCCCCCTATCCACATCGATGGAACAGTAGTGGAGAGGGTAGCAAGTTTTAAGTTCCTTGGCATACACATCACAGACAAACTGAATTGGTCCACTCACACAGACAGCATCGTGAAGAAGGCGCAGCAGCGCCTCTTCAACCTCAGGAGGCTGAAGAAATTCGGCTTGTCACCAAAAGCACTCACAAACTTCTACAGATGCACAATCGAGAGCATCCTGGCGGGCTGTATCACCGCCTGGTATGGCAACTGCACCGCCCTCAACCGTAAGGCTCTCCAGAGGGTAGTGAGGTCTGCACAACGCATCACCGGGGGCAAACTACCTGCCCTCCAGGACACCTACACCACCCGATGCTACAGGAAGGCCATAAAGATCATCAAGGACATCAACCACCCGAGCCACTGCCTGTTCACCCCGCTGTCATCCAGAAGGCGAGGTCAGTACAGGTGCATCAAAGCTGGGACCGAGAGACTGAAAAACAGCTTCTATCTCAAGGCCATCAGACTGTTACCACTAACATTGAGTGGCTGCTGCCAACACACTGTCAATGACACTGACTCAACTCCAGCCACTTTAATAATGGGAATTGATGGGAAATGATGTAAATATATCACTAGCTACTTTAAACAATGCTACCTTATATAATGTTACTTACCCTACATTATTCATCTCATATGCATACGTATATACTGGACTCTATATCATCGACTGCATCCTTATGTAATACATGTATCACTAGCCACTTTAACTATGCCACTTTGTTTACATACTCATCTCATATGTTATACTGTACTCGATATCATCTACTGTATCTTGCCTATGCTGCTCTGTACCATCACTCATTCATATATCCTTATGTACATATTCCTTATCCCCTTACACTGTGTATAAGACAGTAGTTTTTTTTTTTTTTATTGTTAGTTAGATTACTTGTTCGTTATTACTGCATTGTCGGAACTAGAAGCACAAGCATTTCGCTACACTCGCATTAACATCTGCTAACCATGTGTATGTGACAAATAAAATTTGATTTGATTTGATTTGTCTGTAGGGATACTAACTCTGTTGTAATATTCAAATATTCTAATATTGCACGTAGTTTACGAAAGTTCAATCAGTAAGCCTGAATAGCTCGTCACTTCTACATTTATCTAGTAAGCACAATATAATTCTCATCGCGTCCTATCTCACAGGCATAGCAGGTATTCATATGGTAGCGTTTATAATTATACCTCATTAGCATAGCGGTTATTTATAGGGTAGCGTTTATAATTCAACCTCATTAGAATAGGAGGTATTTATAGGGTTGTGTTTATAATTCTACCTCATTAGAATAGCAGATATTCATGTGGTACTGTTAGCAAGCGTGCGGAATGTCATTCACCTATTAACTTGAGCCTATGAGCATGGCACAGTAAGGTAATTCCACCACGCTTCCTGAATAACCTATTGGTTCATTTGTGTAATAATCACTTTCCAATCTTTCAACCAATTGGCATAGATCTAGAGGAGTATTCATTTTTTTGTAATTATCTTTTTATTAGAATGTTATTGTCTTTTAACAGAGGTTACATAGACAACCAAACATAATGAACCACACACAGTCTCAATAAAAGGAATAAGGATAAAGCAAAACATTATACAAAAATAGATGCGTATATATAAACATCGCAATTATAACATGGGGCATTTATGGGAGGTGTTCTACATAATACCACAATGGAGACCAGAATTACCTAAATGTATCAGATGTCTGGTGTAAACCAAAGGTAAGTTTCTCTAGGGGTAGAATAGCAGAAGCTTGAGAAAGGCCCCATTCTCGTAGACGGTACATCAGGTGTGGATCAAAATAACAATATGCATTTTTTTGGCTAAGTATACAAGGGTACATCTCTCCATGGCTCTCTGCCTTGTTTATTCAAAGTTATAAGCTCCAGCTTCTGTCACCACCACCATGACATGACAGCAACATGAGAGTATGAATTATGGATTTCACACAGTTTACTGTTGATGGCAACACCACGTCCTAATTAACCAGTGTATATTAATTAGTAACAGCTGGTCATCTGTTGAGGCGTTCATTTGCTAAGCCACTGTTCCACATATATCTAATTTGAATACATCAATCTCCAAAGGTGACAAAATTGCGTGGTTAGTCAAAACGGTGATCTTTTCTTCTCCTGACAACCAGAACAGAACATTCAAGGAATGAATGAACGAGAATCCCTTCTTCCATGCAAATAAAAAAAGCAATACCATTACATCTCTCTCTCTCTCAATCTCTCTCTCTCACACTTTCTCTCTCTGTCTCTGTTGGGGACTCTCGCTCTCTGTCTGTCTGTGTCGGGGAAGGAAAGAATGCAATCATGTCAACTGTTTCTCTCTCACATCAAGTGGAGCAACCAAACGCACGTCGTCTTCGTTTTGCCAAATCCCACTGTGGGAGGATGCCACTGGCTTATTTTACATACTGTCCGTTGTCTTTCATCCTTAAAAATGATTCATTGTTCAAAGGACATGCAAGTACAAAAGGACTTATCCTGTCTAGGACTTGAAGAACAGACAATAGACCCACAAAAATGTTTTCAGTCAGAACATAAATTACACATTCTGTAAATACTAAATATCCTGGCGTGTAACTATTGAATTTCATTGGTAATTATCTGTGTACAGAGACACACCAAAACAAAACACATCATGACTGACGTGGGTGACTGACTCCCTTATGCTATGAAGAAATTACATGGAACACACACACACACACACACACACACACACACACACACACACACACACACACACATACTGTGAGTAGTCTAATAGGTTAGTGCATGGCATTAACATAATCAACATTATAGCAGTATGAGTTGTGGCATTGTTCTACTTTATAATATCTCTTCTGAGCACTTGGTAGAGTAACCTGGAAGGTAGGATTTTATTATATTGATTAGTATGAGACAAATACTATTCTACGGTGGTGGTTGATTAATATATCCAATCTGTTTGGGTATAGTATAGTACAGTGATGTGGCAACTCTCTGTACAAACAATTTGAGGCAGTGTAACCCCAACCCACCACACCGATTACACACACAAGCAGACAAGCGCACACACACCGATCCCCCCCCCCTCACACACCGATCCCACCTCACACACACACACACACACACAAATCCAGTAGTTGCTGTTTTTCATCTTAATGAATTTCTGAACTTGTGAGCCTCCTTTCTTTTCCCAATGCTGTGCTGCTGAGATGGGCTGCGTAGCGTAGAGGAGAAAACGAAGGGACCGGCTGCCAAATCTTTTGATGTGTCAGGAGGGAGAGGGACAAAATGGAGGGATAAAATGAAAAGCTTTCCCTCTCTAGGCAGTGAGGGATATGGTTTATAAACTTGACTTCTACAGAAGTTATCTCTGGTGCATTTGCCAATCTTCACACCGTCTTGATCCAGGACTCCCAGTCCCAATCTCTGCCACTGTTCTGTCTCTCTGGGTGGCTTTGTATTCTTTTCCTTTTTTTTATATTAACTCTGAATGTTTCACTGCATGTTTTTTCCCCCTTACTCATTTAATATATATATATATATATATATATTGTGCACTTTTCTACAGTTAAAGCTCTTAATGGTTAAAATCACCCGCACATTTTCCTTTCAGCATCTATTTTGCAATAAATGATAAATGATTTAAAATAACACAACCTTTTATCTCACACCCTTTGAAGGCAGCAAATTAAAAATGTAAATTGGGAGCTAATTAATATGCAAATGTATTCATTCCCAGTTAACAATTAGCAATTAAACCTGCAGTGTCTAGAAAGAGCATAGAAAAGATGTGTAACTTAACTTATTATAAAAATTACGCACACAAAATTCTAATTGACTTCATAAATATTTCCCACTGTCTTTCTTTGTTTATGTGTAATGATTTTGAAATAATGATGAATTTTATCTGCGTAAAATACATTTTATCCCTAAATGCTAATGTTTATATTGACCCCTGCCTCTGAATGCTTCCGTGTGTGGACTGTGTGTGTGTCCAGAGTTGATACACATGAACATTTAAAAGTCTGCAAGGGAAGTTATTTAGACTGGATGGTGTTTAGATATTAATACGTCTGTATGGTATCGCTGGGCAGACAGACAGTTATTGCATATCAGAGACACTGGTTTTCTGATGGATGTTGAGGTACAAGGCTCAGAGAGAGAGAGAGAGAGAGAGATGAGGAAAGGAGACGGAGGGGAGAGATACCTTTGCCTGATCTGTCGGACATTATCAAGATGGCGCTGCTGCAACAGCAATATTACAACTACAATCACTAATAATACTGCTACTGTTATTATTATACAAAAAAGGACTAACACCACATGCAAAACATTTTGTATTACTCATACAATTTTATTCAACCTAAACCAACATGAACCATAGTAGGTCTCCTCTCAAAATAACATGTATATTAAGAGGTAAATTAAGAGATCGTTTCACTTCTAAATAAAGGGTGTTTAGTGACCGTTTGTCTGCACATTTACCAAATGACAATCTAGAGTGTGAGCATGTGTGTGTTCCCAATGGCCTCCAAGTAAGCTAAGGAAAGGAAGCCCACTTCTCTTCAGGCTCTCACACTCCTCTATTCAGATAGCTGTGGTTATGGCATTTCAAATGCCCCAGTAATCATCCCCTGTTATCGCTGTCTGTGTTGTAATGAGCGAGGAGACATATGTCCGATTCCCCTGCTGTTTTTTTATAAGCCTGCATTCAGTCCCAAACATTCAAATCTCTCTCCTCTCTCAGCTTGTATTTGCATCTGAAGCACTAACAGCCTAGGAAATAGTGCAGCACTTACTTAGTGACATTTCTCTCTCGTCCGCCTATTCCATACGCCCAGGGAGACACAATAACAATCAGCATGCATTTCATTAAAAAAATGTGTTCCCTTTAGAATTCCAACGTGGCGAAAAAGAGAGAGAGACATCTCAGTGTGCTGTGAAAGGCAGCCGAGTATCATGATGTAACACTACCGTACCGTAGGTAGGTAGGCTACCGCTACAGCAGTGCAATATTAATGCTAATCAAAAGACAGAGAAACCAGCAGGGTTAGCATATAAAACACAAATATTTTCTTCTGTCTTTTCATTTCTTAGCAGGGGAGGGGATTTAGCCACACACACAAAAACATTTCTGTGAATTTAATTGAACGAACCTTCTGAATTTAAGAACAGTAAAATGTCACGTTGGCAGCTTTGCACTGGGAGGGATAATTCACCCTTCAATAAATAGGGAAGTTGTCGAGGTAATTGATTTCTACTCAGTCCACTCAACTGAAAAATCTGCAAGAGGAATAACCAATATCTATTCATTAAACGATTCAACAACAAGCAACTAATTCCTAGCTTAGGCTACTCCACCTGGTGCCTACAACCCATAGAGAATACTAACTCCTATTTAGGTCAATGTGATTAGAGTCTTACAATATTTTGGAATCATAAAACATTTCTGAATTTCACCCTTGTCAGTGAGAGCTCCAAAATGAATGCAGAGCACTTAAATCAAATTCGAAGTGCTTTTGAAATGAATGAATTTAAAAAGTAAACAAATGGTCTAAAAAACAACACATACTTAGTAGCACATACTTTAAATGACAATAGTCATTCAAATAACCCTCCAAAACATGCCAACTGTGCTTCATGTCAAAGTCAAGTGTCTCAGTTTGAATCTGAATGATTGCAGCAGTTTGAGAAGTTAAAGGTCCAATGCAGCCGTTTTTATCAGAATATCAAATCATTTCTGGGTAACAATTAAGTTCCTTACTTTGATTGTTTTCATTTTAAAATGGGCAAAAATAAACAAAATAGCTTCTTAGCAAAGAGCAATTTCTCAAGCAAGAATTTGTCTTGGAATGTCTGGGAGTGGTCCGACTGACGAGGGTAAAACTGAAAGCTAGTTGCTATTGGCCTAGAGGTTTGGAACTCTCTTATTGGTCTATTAACTAATTTACCACCTGGGGATGTCACCAAGCAGGCCGAAATTCCATCCCACCAAAGCTCTTAAACTAAAAGGACATTATCATAATTTTCACAATTTCACAGTATTATTCCAAATTCATAGTGGCGAAATACAGTATATATAAAATACAGGAAATCACATTTTTGACTGCACTGGGCCTTTAACCTCTCCCGTTTCCTATTTGGGCCTAATTATTTTGAAAGGATTTATCAGAATTATGTACCTAAGCACGGGATCTAACCCAGAAAATAAAGCTTCATGAAATTACAGACTTCAGAGGGAAATGAAATGAAGGAATAAGAGAATATGGCAACCCTGGGCCCTGAGCTGAAACTCATTACTGTTTACCTCTCTTATGAAGACATAACCAAAAGCAATGTTTCATCCACTTTAAACATTTCAAAGAAACAGCGAAAGCCTGTGGGTACAATAACAGCTTTAAATAGTCTTCAACGCCCATCCTCAGGGGATTACCCTGCCTGAAAATACTTAATTTAATAAATATGCTCTTTAACCTCACACTTTCATTTCGCATACTGTTATTATGAATTCATACTCTCTCTTTCTCCCTCTCTGCTAAATATTTATCCTGTTAGCTACTCCTTAACCATACATATTTTACTATTTTAGGAGGACCACCTACATTCGTTTTCGAATGCATTTTGGTTCATTAGTACCTCCAAGATAATACAGTGTGTGTGTGTGTGTTTATTGTAAGCACTGCTAAGTCTCTAATCTTCCACAAATAATTATCCTTGATCTAATCATACATTTATGCAGGAGAGAAACTGATGTTCTTAACATGGCTGGTCCCAGTAAAATAAGTTAGTACATCAACTAAATTATACATGGCGGAATGTGTATAGTTTGTGTGTGTGTGCGTGTGCATGTACACACACGCACTAGCCCATGTTTATTTGTTTTTGTTCACAGCTGTGTTGTTATTTACGAAGTCACTAACTTAAATCCAATGTAGTAGTTAACCTGCTCTTAGCCTCTTGTTTGCACTAGAGATGCTGTTCTCATTTTCTTGTGCAGTAAGCCTGATGGAGGCTGATTAAACGAACTGATTAAAATTACCCTTGGAATTTTTATATGTGCAGTCTCACAGCGTGAGTCTCCGCTGCGGGTGTCTGCTATAAAGCTGAGGAACCACAGTATTTCTGCCTATCTGTAGTCAAATCGTGTTGGATTAAGGTAAAAAAAATGTCTCCTGTCACCACAAATAAGTATAGTCAGAGATGATTCATATCACTGGGTAGTGAACTGATATGAACTGATGAGATGTGTCTTTCTTCGTGAGCTGTGAGCCGTCTGATCAAACCTCCTCTTATGTACCGTAGTGCAACATGTACTGCATACCTGGGCAGAAAATAGTTCCATGTTGTACTTTATTTGAAAATAACAACTTTTCAAATACTTGAGGTAGTTAAATATAATTGATATAAAGTTTCAACTAAAAGGCAACTATTTTCTTTGATATTCAAAAACAGGTCTCAGAAAAAACAAATCATATCTGAAGGTATTTTGAACACCTCTCAGAAAACCAAATCATATCTGAAGGTATTTTGAACACCTCTCAGAAAACCAAATCATATCTGAAGGTATTTTGAACACCTCTCAGAAAACCAGATCATATCTGAAGGTATTTTGAACACCTCTCAGAAAACCAGATCATATCTGAAGGTATTTTGAACACCTCTCAGAAAACCAGATCATATCTGAAGGTATTTTGAACACCTCTCAGAAAACCAGATCATATCTGAAGGTATTTGGATATATACATGTTATTTGAAAACATAAAAATATGTATCTGATGGCGGCCAAATATCTGACAAAGAACCAAAAACCAAAACAGTTAATTTAATTTGTGTAAATCTATTATCATAAGCACATGGTATGAATCTTAAAATATAGCCTATACCAGGGGTAGTCAACCCTACGAGGTCCAAAGCCTGCTGGCTTCCTATTCTACCTGATTATTAATTTCACACACTTGGTATTCCAGGTCTAAATCAGTCCCTGATTAGAGGGGAACAATGAAAAAATGCAGTGGAACTGGCTTCAAGGTCCAGAGTTGAGTTTGAGGGGCCTATAGCCTAGAATGAAATACATGAGGCACATGGAAGCCCCTAAAAATTAGACTAGAACACTTTTGCAGCTTCAAAATGACAAAAAAATATTTTTTCATAATGATTGACATAAGGTAATACAGTAACACATCAAGTTCATATACATGTCTAGTAACTTTGTGATTATTACAATAGCAACGTTGATACTTAGGACTTTGTAAATTGCTTTATAACTGCATAATAATGGAGTTATTACATAAGTGGAATAAGGAAGTCACTATTCCCCGTGTACAGTAGTTAACTCTCAGCTCATTGCAATGCAATTCAAATGAAAATACCAGAATATTATCAAACAACATGCTAATAAAATGTTGCTCAAAAAGTCATTCTAATTGTATTACTCAGGAACAAGAACCATTTAATGTCAAGTGTTACTGAGAATGCTAATAGTAACAAAATATGGCTGTTAAGTGTCAAAGTGAAACTACATATACCAAACCTGCTTTCGGTGGGAAAATCATGTTAGTTTGTATTCTGAGTAAACTACTCCTTGATCGATGGTATCGTGCGTTTGAAACCATAACACCTACCCTCAGATGGTCAAAGAGATTCAAAGTTATTTTTGCTAAGAATCCAACTTGGTGTTTGCAATGTTTGCAAATGGTTTCGAATTACTCTGCAGTATTTTCAGATATCATAAAATGCAGCTTTCGACTTTTTCTGTGGCATGTTGAAAGCACAGGGGGGCTGTGGCACCTTAATTGGAGAGTACAGGCTCGTAGAACAAGTGGAATGGTATCAAATACATCAAAAACATGGGTTCCATTTGGAATGCAGTCTGTACCCATCTGATTGACTGGCTGTGGGGAAGGGAGAAGATGGAAGTCATTCGGGAGTGGGGCAGGTAGCGAGGATAAGTGTCTGCCTTATAAATCAAACAATCAAGTGATCAAGTTCATCACAGATGCCTTTCTTATGGAGTGAGTCTAAGAGATGTAGCTAGGCCTATAGGACTTGCAGATGGGAACACTTGACTCACTGACTGTCTCAAACTTGATACAACTTTAGTGTGGCACAAATGATGTATTGCATATAAACAATGTATTTCACAGCATTCATCACAACAACAAAAAAACATAACATGACAATGGCCTCCATAGTCATTTCAATGGTTATGAAAACATACTGAAGGTCGGTCTATCCAGAGAACAACAGCTCCCTCTAAACCAATAACAACACTTATCTGGAATGTGATAAGAAAGGTAGGTGTGTGTGTGTGTGTGTGTGTGTGTGCCTCAGGGTGTGTCAATCCTGGCCATTAATTAAATGTCATCTACAGTAATTAATTAATTTACTTCAAAACATTTAGGTTTTGAAGTAGGAGGAGATACTGCTGTGATTCTGTGTTGGTTACAATGTTTATGCAAATCACTGATAAATAAATGAGTGTAGGGGATAACAGGGAGGGAAAGCTAGAAGGGCAAGAATACAAATTAGGAGTCAGATTAATGAAAATAATGTAAAATGTCCAACTTTTCAATGAGCAGTGTGAAACTTTTCAGTGCTAGGCCTACCTGTCACCAGCCTTCCACAGAACAACAATATGCCCACAGGCCTATACAACAACTAGTCTAATAGGCTTGTCAATTTGGGAACAATACCCTATGAGGGAGCCTATATTACTCCCTAAAAGTTCTCTCAAAAATGCATTCCTTCCTCAGAGCGATCAAGGGTGAGAAGACAAAGAGGGCATCAGCTCTCCCATTGCTCAAGTCCTTTCGCTCAGCCAAGCCTCACACTATCTCCTCATCCGGGAAGGAAACGCACATGCTTTTCACGTTTACATTTCTTCAGGCGCCGGGACGGAGATAGGGACGAAGTATCTCCTTCATTATTGCCGTCACTGTGTCAAGTGATCGTTCGTTCCGCGTCTCAACGTGCACCATGAATCTCCCGTTTGGGGAGGATATTTTTGGGGATAAAAGTGCACATTGAGTAGAGTCACCAGAGCACTCTGTGTTTTATCCGTTGGACATCTCAAGGGCCACACTTGCAACATCTCTGGAGGGAGGCTCAGGCTAGAAACAAGATAGGGCCACTCAGGGACTCATACAGTGCCTTGCGAAAGTATTCGGCCCCCTTGAACTTTGCGACCTTTTGCCACATTTCAGGCTTCAAACATAAAGATATAAAACTGTATTTTTTTGTGAAGAATCAACAACAAGTGGGACACAATCATGAAGTGGAACGACATTTATTGGATGTTTCAAACTTTTTTAACATATCAAAAACGGAAAAATTGGGTGTGCAAAATTATTCAGCCCCTTTACTTTCAGTGCAGCAAACTCTCTCCAGAAGTTCAGTGAGGATCTCTGAATGATCCAATGTTGACCTAAATGACTAATGATGATAAATACAATCCACCTGTGTGTAATCAAGTCTCCGTATAAATGCACCTGCACTGTGATAGTCTCAGAGGTCCGTTAAAAGCGCAGAGAGCATCATGAAGAACAAGGAACACACCAGGCAGGTCCGAGATACTGTTGGGAAGAAGTTTAAAGCCGGATTTGGATACAAAAAGATTTCCCAAGCTTTAAACATCCCAAGGAGCACTGTGCAAGCGATAATATTGAAATGGAAGGAGTATCAGACCACTGCAAATCTACCAAGACCTGGCCGTCCCTCTAAACTTTCAGCTCATACAAGGAGAAGACTGATCAGAGATGCAGCCAAGAGGCCCATGATCACTCTGGATGAACTGCAGAGATCTACAGCTGAGGTGGGAGACTCTGTCCATAGGACAACAATCAGTCGTATATTGCACAAATCTGGCCTTTATGGAAGAGTGGCAAGAAGAAAGCCATTTCTTAAAGATATCCATAAAAAGTGTTGTTTAAAGTTTGCCACAAGCCACCTGGGAGACACACCAAACATGTGGAAGAAGGTGCTCTGGTCAGATGAAACCAAAATTGAACTTTTTGGCAACAATGCAAAATGTTATGTTTGGCGTAAAAGCAACACAGCTCATCACCCTGAACGCACCATCCCTACTGTCAAACATGGTGGTGGCAGCATCATGCTTTGGGCCTGCTTTTCTTCAGCAGGGACAGGGAAGATGGTTAAAATTGATGGGAAGATGGATGGAGCCAAATACAGGACCATTCTGGAAGAAAACCTGATGGAGTCTGCAAAAGACCTGAGACTGGGACGGAGATTTGTCTTCCAACAAGACAATGATCCAAAACATAAAGCAAAATCTACAATGGAATGGTTCAAAAATAAACATATCCAGGTGTTAGAATGGCCAAGTCAAAGTCCAGACCTGAATCCAATCGAGAATCTGTGGAAAGAACTGAAAACTGCTGTTCACAAATGCTCTCCATCCAACCTCACTGAGCTCGAGCTGTTTTGCAAGGAGGAATGGGAAAAATTTCAGTCTCTCGATGTGCAAAACTGATAGAGACATACCCCAAGCGACTTACAGCTGTAATCGCAGCAAAAGGTGGCGCTACAAAGTATTAACTTAAGGGGGCTGAATAATTTTGCACGTCCAATTTTTCCGTTTTTGATTTGTTAAAAAGGTTTGAAATATCCAATAAATGTCGTTCCACTTCATGATTGTGTCCCACTTGTTGTTGATTCTTCACAAAAAAATACAGTTTTATATCTTTATGTTTGAAGCCTGAAATGTGGCAAAAGGTCACAAAGTTCAAGGGGGCCGAATACTTTCGCAAGGCACTGTATCTTATTCATGAGCCAGGTGTCCGGTGATGCAAGTGAACCCCAATAGTTTCCAAGGCTATCAAATTGCCAGCAACAGGTACAATAAGAATTAAGTTAAATGTGTATAAAATAGGCTACAAAATAACAGATGGGTTGGATCATTAATAATGGCAACTTCTTCTATAATAATCAAGTTCTTATATGTATCTTCCAACTGCCTGCATCCATAGACCTATCCGATTACATATCACAACATTGTTTAAAAAAATCTTACTTTGAAACATTTGCATAGAGGTCTAAGCTGCTCCTCCACCTCTGTCCTTCCTCAGCACAAGCAGCACATTCGATTTAGAACTCTCATGGCACCCCTGAAAATATGCAAATGACCCTGAAAATAGGCAAATGAGAAAAACATGTTTCTGACCAATAGGGGTAGGCAGTGTTGCAGTATGTGCGAATCTATTTCCGGTTGGCGTTAGTGCGGGAATTTTTGAGGCGCATCGAGGACAACTTGGAAATAACAACAAAGACAACGAGGTTTGCATTAGACAATAAAAACCTGTGAAATTCAATGTTTTTGTTTAGATGTATTGACATACCGTGTTTAAGAACAAGATTATCACGGAAACACGGTGTTTTGCTTTTCGTCCAAGGCTTCATCAGAATGAAGGCCATTTCTAGCATGCCATCAGCTAACACGTTAATGTTAGTTAGTAATGTTGTTAGCTAGCTAGTTAAGAGTATCTCGTTGGAGGAATTGTTTAGCTATCAGTCCGCTGGCTTTTACGATTGTCTGCAAATCATGGATGCACGCGTGTTACCTATTGGCATTAAGTTCGCTTAAATTAGCTAGCAACTAACAAGTAGTAGCCGTTAACCAGCTAGGTAACGTTAGCTAGCTAAATTTAGGAAATGCCTTAACGTTACTAGATTCGATGCAATTTACATTGTGCTGGACTAGCACAATGCAAAAACTATATTGTTTGCATCGAAGTTATGAAAATCTCTCTCTCCCCAATTTGTTGTAAAAGTCTAACTCTGGCTTGATTGGTGATTGTTAACTCTGTAGCTAGTTAGTTCGCCGAGCCAGCGTGAACCTGATAATCGAAACAGCTACCCACGGTAGTGGTTACCAGATCGATTTGAAAACTCACGTGATCCTATCATGTGATATGGTGTTTACACGTCATATTCAAACTTCACTGAGACGTTAAGAAACAGCTTTCGCAGATAAATTGTTGACGGTCAAATAATGGCATTGCTATGATATATGATCTAGGAGTATGCAGTATACCGTATTGGCTAGTAGTCACAAGACAGTTGTGTTAAATTAACTAAAATGTGGTAGCTGTATAGATTATATAGAAGGTCATGTATACGGTCCCTTCAGATGCCCCCAAAAGCCCAGGCAGCAGGGAAGGGCAGAGGACCAGCTAAGAGGAAGCTTGCTGAGGAGTTCCCCCTTGGAGAAGTACTGACTGATACCAGCAAGAAGTCCTGGAAACTGGGAGCCCCTATCGGACAGGGCGGCTTTGGACTACTCTATCTGGGTAAGAGAAGCATGGCTACATGGGTGATAAAACACATATTCTAGTCATTGATTGTTCATTCATTTATTATCGATCAGGAATATTACTGCATGTCTTGCACATGTATATCTAGCCCTTCACCTAATAGGCTAACTGATGTATGCTATCTCTTTTTTATATTTTTTTTATATATATATATATATATATATATATTTTATTTTATTTATTACAGCCAATGATAATTCATCTAAAACAGTTGGAGCTGATGCCCCATATGTAATCAAAGTGGTAAGACAACTCTTGCTTGATAATACATGCCTTGTATATGATTGCACGATTGGCCTCTGTTCCATCTCATGCCTATACAAGAAAGACAAAGGAGACATTTAAAGTCCTTAGTATGCTTGTACAGTTAATGACAATATACTCAACATGTTCAATTCAATCTGATAGCCCTGTATGACTCCAGGCCTACCTATGCTGCATGTATAGTGTTTCCAGAGAATAACTGTTCTCCTTATAATGTAGTCTAAAGTGACCATAATGGGATGAATAAAGCTGTACTGTTTGGTCAACTGTCCTCCACTGTCCTCTTTTTTTTTCTTCTTAATCTAGGAGCCCAGTGACAACGGACCACTGTTCTCAGAGCTCAAGTTCTACATGCGAGCTGCCAAGCCGGATCTAAGTATGCATACCAGACACCACTCCCTCCCTCATGAATACACATACACACACACAGTCTCTCAACACTGGAACAAACAAATACGCATAGAGAAATGAGCAACTTTCTTAATTAAGGAAGTGTAGTTGTAGCTCTATTTAGTGAGGGCCTCTGTTTACAACACGGTGCCTTTGGTGGCTCCTGTGTTTGCCCCAAGGCCGCAACTTTGCATTTTATATCATAACAATCCAAATGTCAATCTCCCCTGACAATTAACTGTTATATTGCTAAGGAATGAACACTCATATTTTATTCATTGGAATATGGCGTTGTCTGTTGGTAAATATTTGTCCCAGTAGGAGATTACTTTACGGCGGGCACTGGCTTGCCCCACACGGTATTACGCTGCTCTTATTACTTTGAACACCACTACCACCAAGTTTTATTACGTGTGTTTTGAATCATTTCAATAATTTGCCTTGTTTTTACTTTTAAATGGCAGTCATCTCAGTTTAACCCTTTAAAAGTGAACTGCCTTTTAGCGTGTTGTATCGTGAATGATGTTTAGGCAAGTATTTAGAATTTTTTTCATATCTAGTCGTGTTTAAATAGTTTTGCTACTCGTGATTCCATAAAGATTATTGTTTTATATTGGTACAACTGTTGCCATTTTTTTGTATTTTAGTTCAGAGTTGGATGACGTCTCACAAGATGAAGTATTTGGGAGTTCCGAAGTACTGGGGGTCTGGACTACATGAGAAAGGAGGAAAAAGGTATTGGGTAGTTAAAAATCTCATAGCCTCTCATGTATTATTTCTTATCATGGCTTTGACATGGTCATAGTCATGAGGCGAAGCCGATTGGCGTAGACCACCACAGCCATTAGAAAAATGTCATAACACGTGGCCTCTCATGTAATGTTGCTTTTATACAACTGTTACCAGCATTAAAAAGCCAGATTAATTCCCAAATCATCAATTTTTGGAACTCTTTTATCACCTTTTATCTCCACAAAGGACGTTGGTATCTGGTTGCTAAGCAACCATTTTTTGTTTGTCAGGACGAAACCAGTTTATCAAAAGTTGCTGGCTTATGACCAAATTATCAAACAAAACGTATACTGCAATTGGCAATGCTTGTTGTCTAGTATATCATGGGCAGGATCTAAGGCAGAAGATACACAAAGACACTTTCATGCAATTTTAGTGGCCGGTTACAAGTGATATAATCTGAAGCAATTTAGCTGTTACATGAAGCAACTAGAAACACAATTAAAATTGCATGCAACAGCCAATCAAATTGAAGCTGCTTTGTCATATTGTTTGAGAATTCTAAACTCCATGTCATCTGCTGCTTTACATGTGGTTTTACAAATGATTTGTTTATCCAACCGTTTGGTTATTGTAACAACATGGATATAGACAAAATGCTGTCTGTAAAAATTTTGCCAGCTAGCCAAATCTCATTACAAAGCTAGCTAGCAACTAAATAACCAAGCCAGCGACGACTTAAGATAGCCAGCACAGCGAATGCTTCTCTTTGAAAATTACATTTCTTGACTGCAAAACAATGTCTATAACAATCTCCCATTCTGCTGTCTTTCTTCAGCCTTGATCACTGGTTACACAGCACTGACAGCTGTATTATTGACATGACAACTGGGTCAGAATGGATTATGTGACAAAGTATTAGTTTCGATTGTGCGACCTAGTGTCAAGCTACAGCCAAAGATGAAAAGTTACAACTGGATGCAACCAAGTTTCAGATGAGTTGCTTATTAGTTGCGGGGGGGGGGGGGGGGGGGTTTAAGAAGCAATCAAGAAACAACTCGGGTGCAATGAAGCAACGAAAGTTTTGTAAAGGTTGATTTGTCTAACTCCAGCCTAACACTGTGAATTCCAAACCACCTGCTGTGTAATGCCTCTTTTTAAATCTGGTTCTTCCAGTACCATGACAGCAATCTGTTATGATATGTCACCCATATAAATACCTGTGGACCAGTTTGGTATATTTGACACACCCATAAAGTTAAGCGGTTGTGCATGTCAAGCCAACGCCTTACTCCTCCAGCTACAAGCAATTTTGATTGATTAACATAGACAGTATGTTATCGGGGTGTGTCAAATGGCACTCTATTCCCTTTATAGTGCACTACTGTTGACTGGATGCCATATGGCTCTGGTAAAAAGTAGTGCACTATATAGGGAATAGGGTGCCCTGTTCAAAAGTTGTGCACTCTATAGGGAATAGGGTGTCATTTGGTATGCACACTGAATCTCTGGTTCCTTCCAGGTACAGGTTCATGGTGATGGACCGGTTTGGGACGGACCTTCAGAAGAAGTTTGAGGAGACTGGAAGGAGGTTCCCCCGGAAACTGGTCCTGCAGCTCGGGCTGAGACTCGTGAGTTTTGTCGTCATATAACTGCCAATAGTAGAGCCAAGAAAAACAACTAACTAAAGTTCACTCTATGAAACATCTTGGCTGTTTATTTAATTTACTATATCTTTACATTTGTCATTTATCCAGAGTGGATTAGTTCAATCATCTGAAGATAGCTAGGTGGGACTAGGGCGGTTACGGTGACCGTATTACCGCCACACCAGCAGTTATGAGTCATGTCAGCAGTCAAATTCCGCGTGACCGTTTAGTCACTGTAATTGGGCTTCTCCAAGCTCTTATGCTGCTGCTGGTCATTAGTAGTCTACCAAACTTGCTAACTGCCTGGTACTCAGCACTCTGTTGTCCCTCTAATCACTCTGACATTGATGCAAATGTATAATGATCAATTCTAAATCAAAATAAATTAAACTCTTATGATTTAGTATATGTAAAGAAAAGATTAAATCAAGAACAGTGTGATGACAATATTAGCCTATCACTTTTTTTGCGCCTTTTTCAAATCATAGTCGCACACCTCATGTAGCCTAGCCCATAGGCCTATTTGTTTTGATTAGGTTTTTTGTATCACAACTAAAGTGGGCAAATAACTTCTTAAAATTAAGAACATTAATCTGCTTTACAACAGGCGTAGAGCCCAACTGGCAAACATTCGCAGTGTGTGACTTTCAGGTTTGGGGAAGATCATTTTTACCATAAAAATGCACCTTAATATAACAGCATTACAAGCCTAATTGCATTTGTGGTCACTTTTGGTGTTTTCCGCTAATGGAATATTTGCACTACTGCCGTGTGTGCATCGCTGCGCTTATATTGTGAAGAAATAGACTAATAGTTTATCAACATTTTAAGCTAAACATTCTCACTTGCGTCAGGCTCATTGCTTAAACTGTTTTTTAAAATGCCAATGGTTGTATTCATTTGGGATCTATTGCATCCCACAACAGTCCCTATGGAATATTTATTTATCCTACAGAATAGAATTTGTCAACTTTTGTACTATGGGGATAGTATATTTACATAGGCTAGTGCTTTTTCTGTTCGTTAGGCCTACTCATCTTGTTGGCTGATGAAAAGTAAATGTGGACAGTTCTTCCAATATCTTCAATATGCGCTCTGGAATTGGATAAGGACGCATGCGGTTGCGTCCTTGACGTGTCTATCTTCACTTGTAGCCTGTGAGAAAGAGGAGAGGTACGGGAGAAGGGAATAGGTGCGGGAGAAGGGAATACTAATTATTATGTTCAGCCTAAGGTCACAACAACCACTGGCCGCAAAAGGCATTGCTTTTTTAGTGGGCATTGCGGTCACATAAAGGGGGATGCAGCTGGGAAATTCGAGGCATTTTCAAGTGCTTGTCAAATTGGGAATGAGAGACTGATGAAGAATGTACAACCTGTGCCACAAAACAAGGCAGAGCTCAAAACTTTCATGTAACATTTTTCAAATCATCAATTATATTATTCATCAATTATATTAATTTGATGACATTAAACATTTAAGCATTAAACATTTAAGGCAATTTAGCTAGCTAGCTTGCAGTTGCTAGCTAATTTGTCCAATTTAGCTAGCTTGCTGTTGCTAGCTAATTTGTCCTGTGATATAAACGTTGTTGTTATTTTACCTGAAATGCACAAGGTCCTCTACTCCGACAATTAAACCACACACAAAACGGTCAACCAAATAATTTCTAGTCATCTCTCCTTCTGTCAGGCTTTTTCTTCTTTGGACTTTATATGGCGATTAGCATCTAACTTTCTTAAAGGTGTATTACCACCACCGACCGACCTCGGTTCATCTTTCATTCACCGACGTGGGTATAACCAATGAGGAGATGGCACGTGGTATCTGCTTCTATAAACCAATGAGGAGATGGGAGAGGCAGGATTTGCACCACGTTCAGCGTCAGAAATAGAACTGACTTCTATTTTATCACTTGGCAACGCAGACGCTCGTTGGCGCGTGTGAGCAGTGTGGGTGCAATGATTGAATATGTATGTGTAAATTTATTTAGCAACAGAAGTGGTGTGGTCAGCATGTTAGACTGCATTAAAAATCCAAACATATAGCCCAACATTTGTATCACAACTAAAGTTACATAAATAACTAAATTAAGCATTAACAGGAGTACCTGTTTTTTTCTCATCTGCTCAACACAGAATAGCCGGATGTGTGATCTCCCTGAAATCGGCAGCTATGTTCAATTTTATTATTCATAATATAAAATAACGCCACGGAATTCTAAGCAAATCTCATCTGCTAAATGAACTAGTGTAGCCCACAGCGATATGGCATAGCCCTATCAGGGCCTAACATAAGGACGGCTCAGAGTATGCTATTCTGTTTTTCTGAAATGGACTACATTTTCTTCATATCCTGTTTCTTTAGACCTGTCTAAAATAAATAATGGATTTATTGTAATGGTGTAGGCTATATTACATGGATTTATTAGACTTTTTAAAATGTAGATGGCTTGTAGGCTACTGATGTAGAAGCCTGGAGATGCTACATTTGTTTACATTAATTACCAGTCAATTAACGTGAGACCAGCAGTTATTTGCTTGACAATCACCGGCTGACGACCGTTCATGACCGATACAGCCCTCGGTGGGACAACCACAAAGCTCAGTCATAGTAAGTACATTTTTCCTTAATAAAGTAGCTATCTGCAAAGTCAGTGCTAGTAAGGGGGAAAATTCAAGTGTTAGCTCACGAAAGGCAATATGCATCTCCAGGCGGGATATGACAAGTGCCTGGATTAGGACCTGCGCCACTTCCGGTGTGAGGAAAGATCGTACTCTACAGATGTTGTAGAGCATGAACCTGCAGGAGCTTGTCACTGCTTTGATGTGTGCAGAGAACGACCGGGGGGCTGTCCAAGTTCACGCCAAGTTTATTTGCACTCTGGGAGGGGGACACTTTGGAGTTATCAACCATGATGGAGAGGTCTTGGAGCGGGCAGGCCTTCCCCGGGAGGAAGAGAGCAGCTCCCCCTTGTTGAGCTTGTGGTGGTGGGCCGACATCCAAGCTGAGATATCTGCCAGGCATGCAGATATCTTTCATGTTCAAAATGTTGTTTGCCTATGTATTATTATCTCTGTAAATAATGTTTGATATTTGCCTCTTCTCCCCTCACTTGTGTAGCTTGACATTCTGGAGTACATCCATGAGCATGAGTATGTCCACGCTGACATCAAAGCCTCCAACCTCCTCCTCAGCCACAACAACCCCAATCAGGTCAGTGGCTGTCTTTTCCAAAGATATTGGCCTTGAGCTGTTGTATTATCTAGGGTCCTACCTGTCTGTCATTCACACTAGTCCAGCACTTACACACCCGATTCAGCTGATTCTTAAGCCAGAGCTTGGTAAGTTTATTTGAGTCTGTTGAGTTACAACCCCAGGAATGGATTGAGAAACACATATGTGGTGGGGCTTTTTGTCCTGATATGGCTAGCATCAATGCTATGCTAATCCTGTTCGATCTTACCATGTCAGGGCTGTATAGCTTGCTAGCAATGTGCCTTGTGTGTAGCAGTGGAGCTTTCTGAGGGGAGAATGGCTCATAATACAACTCTCCTTCCGTGGCCTCCAATTGCTCTTAAATACAAGTAAAACTAAAGGCATGCTCTTCAACCGATCGCTACCTGCACCTACCCGCCTGTCCAACATCACTACTCTGGACGGCTCTGACTTAGAATACGTGGACAACTACAAATACTTAGGTGTCTGGTTAGACTGTAAACTCTCCTTCCAGACCCATATCAAACATCTCCAATCCAAAGTTAAATCTAGAATTGGCTTCCTATTTCGCAACAAAGCATCCTTCACACATGCTGCCAAACATACCCTTGTAAAACTGACCATCCTACCAATCCTCGACTTTGGTGATGTCATTTACAAAATAGCCTCCAATACCCTACTCAACAAATTGGATGCAGTCTATCACAGTGCAATCCGTTTTATCACCAAAGCCCCATATGCTACCCACCATTGCGACCTGTACGCTCTCGTTGGCTGGCCCTCGCTTCATACTCGTCGCCAAACCCACTGGCTCCATGTCATCTACAAGACCCTGCTAGGTAAAGTCCCCCCTTATCTCAGCTCGCTGGTCACCATAGCATCTCCCACCTGTAGCTGTCTCCCACCTGTAGCACAGGTATATCTCTCTAGTCACCCCCAAAACCAATTCTTTCTTTGGCCGCCTCTCCTTCCAGTTCTCTGCTGCCAATGACTGGAACGAACTACAAAAATCTCTGAAACTGGAAACACTTATCTCCCTCCCTAGCTTTAAGCACCAACTGTCAGAGCAGCTCACAGGTTACTGCACCTGTACATAGCCCACCTATAATTTAGCCCAAACAACTACCTCTTTCCCAACTGTATTTAATTTGTATTTATTTATTTATTTTGCTCCTTTGCACCCCATTATTTTTATTTCTACTTTGCACATTCTTCCATTGCAAAACTACCATTCCAGTGTTTTACTTGCTATATTGTATTTACTTTGCCACCATGGCCTTTTTTGCCTTTACCTCCCTTCTCACCTCATTTGCTCACATTGTATATAGACTTGTTTATACTGTATTATTGACTGTATGTTTGTTTTACTCCATGTGTAACTCTGTGTCGTTGTATCTGTCGAACTGCTTTGCTTTATCTTGGCCAGGTCGCAATTGTAAATGAGAACTTGTTCTCAACTTGCCTACCTGGTTAAATAAAGGTAAAATAAATAAATAAAAAATAATAGTGGCCAGAATGGCGCGAATGGAATAGTATCAAACACATGGCTTTCATATGTTTGATACAATTCCATTCACTCCATTTCAGCCATCACATTACACTCCAGCCATTATTATGAGCCATCCTCCCCCCAGCAGCCTCCACTGGTGTGTAGTGACTAGCAATGTTACCGTACCTGTAGACTTCCAGTCAATGCTAATTAGCATTGGCTCACAAAACTACCGCTAAGTTCCTTTATACTGCATGCAGAGACATGCCAGAATCTAGCAGTAACCCTCTAAAATGGAGAGGCCTATTTCTCAGTCTGGGTAGGATTTCAAATGGTTGTCTCTACCTCTTGAAGTGAAGTAATGCCTTTGACCTGATATGTAAATTGAACAAACATTGGATATATTTATTTATTTGATTATGCTGCTGCCACTGGTTCATTGGATTCAATTCGACATTAGAGACATAAAAGAGGGGAGGAGGGGTTCTTTATTCTTCTCTAAACAGGGGAGAGATTAGATGGTGGCTAAGAGCTCTTTCAAGCAAACAAGGTGGGGGCAGGGGCAAATATGTAATTTAGAGATTAATAATGTTTCCGTGGTGTGTTATTAAAGTGCTATTTTTAAATTACAATTTAGAAAGCAACCCCTTGGGAGTCTCAGGGTTAGCTCTCTTTCTGCCTGCTCCCTGCCTGCAGTTATTGGAAACATTTGTTTGCCTTTCTGGGAGCTGAGGATTTGAGCAGGGAGGGAGGGATCTATAGTTTACTGTAACTATGCTTTGTAATGTACACGTTATTGTTATAGTCCAGGCGATATGTGGAAAAACATGTTTTCGTAAAGGCATGAAACTTAGTACACATGTACAGTGTTATTAGTAGTAATTTAGTTACAAGCCACATCATGTTAAGTATACTCACTCATTTGGTTGGCTGTATGTGCATGCATGAATTTATCTGTTTTGTTTGCAAACCTCTAGGTTTACTTAGTAGATTATGGACTGGCCTATAGGTACGCTCCAGAAGGAGTGCTGAAGGAGTACAAGGAAGACCCTAAGAGGTGCCATGACGGGACCATCGAGTTCACCTCCATCGACGCACACAAAGGAGTCTGTAAGTACAGCACACCTCACTGAGCCAAGCCAGGGGTAGGTACGTTCAGTTGGGAGTAAATGGAAGAAATCATTGTTTTTCAAAATAAAAAGGTAACCTGATTAGGGCGTTCACCCACGGTGCTCAGAATGACAGAAATCACATTTACATAATGGTAATTGTTCTTAACAGAGCATGGAAGTCGAGGATGCAATGATGCGTATCCTTACAATGATGCAATGATGTGTGTCCTTAAAATGATGCAATGATGTGTATCCTTACAGTGACGTGTGTCCTTAAGATTACGTGTATTTTTACCACACACTTTGAAGATGTTAGAATTGTCCACATTTACTTTTCCTCAACCAAGACGAGAAACGAATAGCAAAATCATAGCATAGATGGAGCGTGATTTTCAAATTTGGGGAAGAACATTTTCACCATATAAATGCACCTTTATATTAAGGCATTCCATGCATCATCGCATTTGAAGACTTATGTAAGAGAGCCTACTATTCCTAATGTGATGAGTAGATTGGATAGTCATGAATTAGGCTAATAATATATGTATAGATGTATTTTATTTTATTTCCATTTTTTTCATTTGACCTTTTTTAACCAGGTAGGCTAGTTGAGAACAAGTTCTCATTTGCAACTGCGACCTGGCCAAGATAAAGCATAACAATTCGACACATACAACAACACAGAGTTACACATGGAATAAAACAGTCAATAATACAGTAGAAAAAAGGAAAACAAAAAGTATATATACAGTGAGTGCAAATGAGGTAAGATGAGGGAGTTAAGGCAATAAATAGGCCATGGTGGCGAAGTAATTACAATATCGCAATTAAACACTGGAATGGTAGATGTGCAGAAGATTAATGTGCAAGTAGGGTGCAAAGGAGCAAGATAAATAAATACAGTATGGGGATGAGGTAGATAGATGGGCTATGTACAGGTGCAGTGATCTGTGAGCTGCTCTGACAGCTGGTGCTTAAAGCTAGTGGGAGATATGAGTCTCCAGCTTCAGTGATTTTTGCAGTTCGTTCCAGTCATTGGCAGCAGAGAACTGGAAGGAAATGCAACCAAAGGAGGAATTGGCCTAACTGCCCGTGTATATTTGTTCCTAACTGAAAGTTGCATATCACGGGGGCTATTCAATGCTAATGCAGAACTCCACAAATGTTTTTGTGCTGGTCAAGGGCAGACAGGTCTGGAGTGAACCAAGGACAATATCTATTCCTAGTTCTACATTTTTTTGAATGGGGCAAGCTTATTTAAGATGGCGAGGAAGACCTTTTTTAAAGAATAACCAAGCATCAATGTCATTCCAGGATACCCCGGCCAGGTCGATTTGAAAGGCCTGCTCTTAGAAGTGTTTTAGGGAGAGTTTGACAGTGATGAGGGGTGGTCGTTTGGTCACAGACCCATTACGGATGCAGGCAATGAGGTAGTAATCGCTGAGATCTTGATTGAAAACAGCAGAGGTGTATTTGGAGGGTGAGTTAGTTAGGCACCCTCATAGATATCATCCTATGTTTACAGATTTGGTGTTGTACCTGGTAGGTTCATAATTGATCATTTGTGTGAGATTGAGGGTATCAAGCTTAGATTGTAGGATGGCCGGGGTGTTAAGCATGTCCCAGTTTAGGTCACCTAGTAGCACTAGCTGAGAAGATTTATTGAGGGCAATCAATTCACATATGGTGTTTCGAGGGCACAGCTGGGGGCAGAGGTTGGTCTATAGCAAGCGGCAACAATGATAGACTTGTTTCTGGAACGGTGAATTTTTATATGTAGAAGCTCAAATTGTTTGGGTACAGACTTGGATAGTGATCGAGAACTCTGCATGCTATCTTTGCAGTAGATTGCAACACCGTCCCCTTTGGCAGTTCTATCTTGGTGGAAAATGTTCTAGTTAGGGTTGGAGATTTCAATGTTTTTGGTGGTTTTCCTAAGCCAAGATTCAGACATGGCTAAGACATCCGGGTTGGCAGAGTGTGTTAAAGCAGTGACTACAAACTTAGGGAGTAGGCTTCTAATGTTAACATGCACGAAACCAAGGCTTTTACGGTTACTGAAGTCAACAAATGAGAGCACCTGGGGAGCACCCGCGATTGCGGTTAGCTAGATACGAAGATCCAGATGAAAATGTTCAGAGTTTGCGGTCGGAATCCGGAGATATGGAGTGAAAAAAATAGTTCCGTTATCCTCTGGTTTGAGTCAGGTTGTGCGAACTGGCAAGAGCTTTCCGAGCTAAAGGTTAGCTGATGACTGCTAACTGTGGTTTGCCAACTGATAGCTGGTAGGTAGTTAGCTGGCTAGCTTCAGTTGAGTGATTCCAGATCCGAAGTAAATAGAAATAGTTCAGGAAAAAAAACAGATCCACTCATCATTGGGTGAGGCGGGTTCCAGGAGAGTAGAAGTTGAGGTTTAGGAAAATATTTTTTAAAAGATGTAAAAAGATATATACAAGGGACACAACAGGACAAAGACGTCTGACTGCTATGCCATCTTGGATACTTTCAAGGCTTACCTTCAAACTCAGTGCCTCTTTGCTTGACATCATGGGAAAATGAAAAGAAATCATCCAAGACCTCAGAAAAAATGGTTCATCCTTGGGAGCAATTTCCAAACTCCTGAAGGTTCCACGTTCATCTGTACAAACAATAGTACGTGAGTATAAACACCAGGGGACCAGCAGCCGTCATACCGCTCAGGAAGGAGACGTGTTCTGTCTCCAAAAGATGAACATACTCTGGTGCGAAAAGTGCAAATCAATCCCAGAACAACAGCAAAGGACCTTGTGAAGATCAGGGAGGAAAAAGGGACAAGCAGGTATCTATATCCACAGTAAAACGAGTCCTATATCGACACAACCTGAATGCCGCTCAGCGAGAAAGAAGCCACTGCTCCAAAACCGCCATTAAAAAAAGCCAGACTACGGTTTGCAACAGCACATGGAGACAAAGATCGTGCTTTTTGGAGAAATGTCCTCTGGTCTAATGAAACAAAAATAGAACTGTTTGGCCATAATGTCCATTGTTATGTTTGGAGGAAAGGGGGAGGCTGGCTACCCGAAGAACACCCTCCCAACCGTGATGCACGGGGGTGGCAGCATAATGTTGTGGGAGTGCTTTGCCTGCAGGAGGGACTGGTTGACTTCACAAAATAGATGGCTTCATGAGGAAGGAGTATTATGTGGAAATCCCTGACCTAGATCCTGTAGAAAATCTTTGGGCAGAACTGAAAAAACGTGTGCGAGCAAGGAGGCCTTCAAACCTAACTCAGTTACACCAGTTCTGTCTGGAGGAATGGGCCAAAATTAACCCAACTTATTGTGCGAAGCTTGTGGAAGGGTACCTGAATAATTTGACCCAAGTTAAACAATTTAAAGGCAATACACTCAATTAGTATTTGATAGCATGTAAACTTCTGACCTACTGGGAATGTGATGAAAGAAATTAAAGCTGAAATAAATCATTCTCTCCACTATTATTCTGACATTTTACATTCTTAAAATAAAGTGGTGATCCTAACTGACTTAAGACAGGGAAATTTGACTAGGATTAAATGTCAGGAATTGTGAAAAACTGAGTTTAAATGTATTTGGCTAAGGTTTATGTAAACTTCCGACTTCAACTGTATATGTAGAAGCAATGAATCAATAGATAACGTTTAGCTTAAAGTGTTGATAAACTATTTCTTAACATTGGGCTATTAGCACAGCAATGCGCACAAGGTAGTAGGCTACACGCAAATGATCATTTGGCTATCGGACAATGAAAAGGTTGAAAAACAAAAGAATATGAGAGAAATATGCTACTGATTTCAATGGTGTATGGAGGTCTTTCTAAAGTAGTTGCCTCCATGGATACGGTGGGATGTTGCCGTGGCTACTTTGAAGCAAGACAAACATGCCTCATAATATGTAGTAAAACATTCGGGTTTCATTAAGTAACTATGTGTTTTCAAAATGCATACTGCCTCCAGCTCTTTGGAAAGTGCTCTGTGACGTGCTAATGAAGCCTGCCTTCCTTTGCCTATGCATTTGAATGGCAAATGGGAAGCATGCTTCAATTACCAGTTGAGAAATGCAATTCTAAAAGCTAATATTTGTATCTAGAATTGTTGTGCAAAGATTGGTCTTATAAAAGCTCTGTCTGACAGATTTCCCGCTCAAAGGCTCTCTGTCTGTATGCTGTGCTTGTGAGGATAAATACGATTCATAAAGAATATACACACACCAATGTAATTCCACAAAACTGTGCAAATTAACCCATATACTGATAAGCATGACCAGTCAAATGTATTTACATCAATGAATAGGCTAAAAAGCATTATTTTCACAATGTGATTTTTTTTGTTCACCTGGACAATTGGCCAGCGACGATTTTATTTATTTATCAGCAAATAAAATTACAGCCAAAAGCCAGCTATTGTCAGCTAACATATATCCTGCCACCACTGTATCAGTAGGACCTCTAAAGGGATCTGTTGATCAGTTCAGTTGTGAAAATAATGGTATGAAAAAGGAAAATATAAGAACAGAACTCACCGTGGCAACGAACCGTTAAAAGCAGCGGGTAGCCATTTTACCGCCTCTGACCACAACATTTGCTGTCATTTTACATGTTTAACGATTCTACATGTTTAATGGCCACTTGGTCGACACCCAGCAGGTGAGCGCTGCTTTAAACCCTTCAGACTGACGTAGTGGTGTTGTATGTCTGCAGCTCCCTGTAGAAGGAGTGATCTGGAGATCCTGGGGTACTGTATGGTCCAGTGGCTCTGCAGTAAACTGCCCTGGGAAGACAAGCTGCAGGACCCCCTCTATGTCAGAGACGTAAAACTACAGTAAGATGTCACAAACACACACACACACACAGGTTGGTAAGTTGAGATCCTAACTTGTTTTTGTCGTTCACAGATGCAGGGATAACGTGTCAGAGTTCATGTCCAAGTGTTTCTCCTCACAAGACAAGCCAGGTGAGAGAGAAACAAATGCTACATTTCTTAGAACTAAGTTTTCTACTTTGTATGTTGGTCTTCGTGTGGATGAGGATGTCAATATTGTAGTTGAAATTAGTTTGACTTATCAAACTTTAACATGAGTAGCTGTTAGGCCAGTGGCGTTATAGTTACACCATTATCACTAGCTGCTGCTTCACGAACAGGGGCCCTGTTGATCTCCTCATATTGCGTGCTAATTCATTAGCCCCACCGCTAATTCTCTGACCGCAACAAAACTTCCCACTTTAACTTTCTTGTGAATTACAATGCGATGTGTGCATTCATGTGAAGCATAGGTTGGAGGCAATACCAAGGAGGGCAAGAGTGTTGGCTGAAGTTTGCCTTTTGGAGTGACATCACTTCAGATATGTTTTAGACATACAGTACAAGTCAAAAGCTTGGACACCTACTCCTTCCAGGCTTTTCCCTTTGTACTATTCTGCATTGTAGAATAATAGTGAAGGCATCAAAACTACGAAATAACACATGAAATCATGTAGTAACCAAATAAATGAAATAGTAATATTTTTGAGATTCTTCAAAGTAGCCACCTTTTGCCTTGATGACAGCTTTGCACACTCTTTGCATTCTCTAAACCAGCTTCATGATGTAGTCACCTGGTGTGCATTTCAATTAATTGCCGTGTTAATTTGTAGAGTTTCTTCTTAATGCGTTTGAGCCAATCAGTTGTGTTGTGACATGGTAGGGATGGTACACAGAATATAGCCCTATTTGGTAAAAGACCAAGTCCATATTATGGCAAGAACAGCTCAAATGAGCAAAGAGAAACGACAGTCCATCATTACTTTAATTAAGACATGAAGGTCAGTCAATCCGGAAAATGTCAAAAACATTGAAAGTTGCAGTCACAAAAACCGCTCTGATGAAACTGGCTCTCGTGAGGACCGCCACAGGAAAGGAATGCCCAGAGTTACCTCTGCTGCAGAGGATGATTTCATTAGAGTAAACTGCACCTCAGATTGCAGCCCGAATAAATGTTTAATGGAGTTCAAGTAACTGACACATCTCAACATCAACTATTCAGAGGAGACAACATGAATCAGGCCTTTATGGTCAAATTGCTGCAAAGAAACCACTACTAAAGGATACCAATAAGAATAAGAGACTTACTTTGTCCAAGAAACACAATCAATGCACATTAGACCGGTGGAAATCTCTCCTTTGGTCTGAAACGTTGGTCGAACCACCATGTCTTTGTGAGATGTACAGTTGTGGCCAAAAGTTTTGAGAATGACACAAATGTTAATTTTCACAAAGTCTGCTGCCTCAGTTTGTATGATGGCAATTTGCATATATTCCAGAATGTTATGAAGAGTGATCAGATGAGTTGCAATTAATTGTTAAGTCCCTCTTTGCCGTGTAAATGAACTGAATCCCCCAAAAAACATTTCCACTGCATTTCAGCCCTGCCGCAAAAGGACCAGCTGCCATCATGTCAGTGATTCTCTCGTTAACACAGGTGTGATTGTTGATGAGGACAAGGCTGGAGATCACTCTGTCATGCTGATTGAGTTCGAATAACAGACTGGAAGCTTCAAAAGGAGGGTGGTGCTTGGAATCATTGGTCTTCCTCTGTCAATCATGGTTGCCTGCAAGGAAACACATTTGCCGTCATAATTGCTTTGCACAAAAAGGGCTTCACAGGCAAGGATATTGCTGCCAGTAAGATTGCACCTAAATCAACCACTTATCGGATCATTAAGAACTTCAAGGAGAGCGGTTAATTGTTGTGACGAAGGCTTCAGGGCGCCAAAGAAAGTCCAGCAAGTGCCAGGACCGTCTCCAAAAGTTGATTCGGCTGCGGGATCGGGGCACCACCAGTACAGAGCTTGCTCAGGAATGGCAGCAGGCAGGTGTGAGTGCATCTGCACGCACAGTGAGGCAAAGACTTTTGGAGGATGGCCTGGTGTCAAGAAGGGCAGCAAAGAAGCCACTTCTCTCCAGGAAAAACATCAGGGACAGACTGATATTCTGCAAAAGGTACAGGGATTGGACTGGGGTAAAGTAATTTTCTCTGAATCCCCTTTCCAATTGTTTGGGCATCCAGATAAAAGCTTGCCCAGGGAAGGCAAGGTGAGCGCTACAATCAGTCCTGTGTCATGCCAACAGTAAAGCATGCTGAGACCATTCATGTGTGGGGTTGCTTCTCAGCCAAGGGAGTGGGCTCACTCACAATTTTGCCTAAGAACTCAGCCATGAATAAAGAATGGTACCAACACATCCTCCGAGAGCAACTTCTCTCAACCATCTAGGAACAGTTTGGTGACGAACAATGCCTTTTCCAGCATGATGGAGAACCTTGCCATAAGGCAAAAGTGATAACTAAGTGGCTCGGGGAACAACCATCGATATTTTGGGTCCATAGCCAGGAAACTCCCCAGACCTTAATCCCATTGAGAATTTGTGGTCAATCCTCAAGAGGTGGGTGGACAAACATCAACCCACAAATTCTGACAAACTCCAAGGATTGATTATGCAAGAATGGGCTGCCATCAGTCAGGATGTGGCCCAGAAGTTAATTGACTGCATGCCAGGTCGGATTGCAGAGGTCTTGAAAAAGAAGGGTCAACACTGCAATTATTGACTCTTTGCATCAACTTCATGTAATTGTCAATAAAAGCCTTTGACACTTGTGAAATGCTTGTAATTCTACTTCAGTATTCCACAATAACATCTGATAAAAATATATAAAGACACTGAATCAGCAACTTTGTGAAAATTAATATTTGTGTCATTCTCAACTTTTGGCAACGACTGTAGAATAAGTAAACGGATGATTTCCGCGTGTGTGGTTCCCACCGTGTAGCTTGGAGGATGAGGTGTTATGGTGTGGGTGTGCTTTGCTGGTGACACTGTCTGTGATTTATTTAGAATTCAAGGCACACTTAACCAGCATGGCTACCACAGCGTTCTGCAGCGATAAGCCTTCCTGGTTTGCGCTGATGGATTCTGGGTTCTAACTCCTAAGTTTGGGATAGGGTTAATTATCAGGTATCCTATTGAAATATTGAGTGCTTAGGTTTAGAGGGTCTACACCAAAAGTTAATGGTCATCTGTAGGAGGACGGTATATGGTGGGTGCTATTTAAGCTTGGAATGTGCTGTGTGCAGGGAAAACGATCATGTGGCAGCACTAAGGGGAGAGAGCTGTGGATTAGCGATGAATGGGGTCCAGGTCAGGTCACTTTAAGGGAGAAGGAACATTTTATTGCCCGCGTCACTTAATTTCCTACCTTGCAACAGAGATGTAGTGTTTGGAGAGAAGGAGATTCCACCCCAAATTTGGGTACATATACCACCGCTATTGTAAACATGTTCTTGTCGGTTCAGCTGTTCGATCTTTTGGGAAGAAGAAACCTTGTTTGAGCTTTCATAGTGTCTGTCGAGTTCTTACTCTGATAATTAGAATCTAACAGCGCTTAGAGGGACTGTCCTTTTGAAAAACATATTATAATGACGCAAAACACACCTCCAGGCTGTGTCAGGGCTATTTGACCAAGGAGAGTGATGGAGTGCTGCATGACCTGGCCTCCACAATCACCCGACCTCAACCCAATTGAGATGATGTGGGGTGAGTTAGACTGCAGAGTGAAGCAAAAGCATCCAACAAGTGCTCATCATATGTGGGAACTCCTTCAAGATTGTTAGAAAAGCATTCCAGGTGAAGCCTGGTTAAGAGAATGCCAAGAGTGTTTAAAGCTGCCATCATTGCAAAGGGTGGCTACTTAGAGGAATCTAAAATGTAAAATATATTTGGATTTGTTTAACTTTTTTCTTCTTTTTTGGTTATTACATTATTCCATATGTTATTTCATATTTTTGATGTCTTCACTATTATTCTACAATGTATAAAATAGTTAAAATAAAAATCCTTGAATGAGTAGGTGTGTCCAAACGTTTGACTGGTATATGAACTCTTAGTTTTTTGTTGAAAGATTTGTGGGCGATTTCATATGGTATTTAGGCATGCAGATTTGACTTCACTCAACATAACATTAACTTTACAATATGGACTAGGGGGCGTTCAATCTGAAGGAGGAAAAAATGGACTTTTAACAACGTTTAACAAGCCATTTAATTCAAGGCCTGAACCAGGGCCTTCCTCTCCTATCCTCCCCATCTCGACCTACACTCATTCTCCTCTGTCTCCTCTTCACTGATCCTTCTGTGGCAGCACACGCTCTGGCCGCCGTGTGACAGAAGGAGAGATTTCTCTGCGGGCTGTTGTGTTGTGTGCGGCTGTACCACAACACATCTCACCAGCCCAGAGATGGAGGTGATGGGAGTCGAGCCGCCGTGGTTCTGTTGTGTCCATCATCACTAATTATGTTTGTTGTGACTAGGGTTGCACATTTTAGGGAATATTCAGAGGTGGAAACTTTCCCGTCGGAATATATGGGAATTAACGGAAATATATTCAAATTAATATTAATACCATTTAAATGTAATGTTTTTTGCATTGGATGTATTTACCATATCATATGGAGACAAAACATAAACCTTTTACCTGATCATAAGTAGACATAATTGCAAATGATTCAATCCTTCTAATATAATAAAAAACTATTTAGTTACAAATTGAACTTTTTAATTAAATGAGTTGACTCTTCACATGATGATTTCACTGAACAACAAAAGGGAATATTGAATGATCCTCAATGATCCATCGCATCTCCCAAAAATGTTTTCAACGTAAAATGATAGTCTAGAAACTAAAGCTTTGGTTGTCTTCCTCAGGCTTCCATGTCTTCTCCCTGGACCTCCTCAATGTCCACCTCTTGAATATCAGTCTCTGAGGTCTCATCTTCACTGTCACTTTCCAACCTTGTTGAGGATGGCTCGTTGTCAGGCTCAAAAAGCTTCAAATATGCCTGGATGGCCACCAATTCTTCAACCCTTGTATTGGTCAGCCTGTTGCTTGCTTTGGTGTGTCTTCCCAAACAAGGACCAGTTGCGCTCTGAGGCAGCTGATGTTGGTGGGATTTGGAGGATGATAGAGGCAACAAGAGAAAGAGCCTCAGATCCACCAAGTCCCTTCCATCAGGTGGCTGATGAGATTTGTTGGCACGACTGCCCTATTGCATCTCCATCCCAAAGCCCTTGCTTGGAAGTGTACTTTGCCAAACTGCCAATAACCTTGCCCTCATTCAGGCTAAGGTGGTGAGACACTGTAGTGATGACACCATAGGCCTTGTTGATCTCTGCATCAGACAGGATGCTTTTGCCTGCATACCTGGGGTCCAACATGTACGCTGTGGCGTGTATGGACTTCAGGCAGAAGTCTTCATGCTTTTTGATGTATTTCAGAACTGCAGTTTCCTCTGCTTGGAGCAACAGTGGGCAGGGCAATACGGATTTGTTCTCTTACATCAGTCTGAACATCAGACAGGATGGCAGAGTGGCTGCTTACCACTCTCTTTGGGAGAGTGGCTGCTTACCACTCTCCCAAAATACATCATCCAGTAGGATCCTCTTGGTGGGGCTTGTCCATATTGGCAGGCTGTGATATGGCCATTTCTTGGAGAGACACCTTTCCTTCCAGGAGACTGTCAAACATAACAGGTGTTGCCGGGCAGCTTCAATGTGGTGCTCTTATTCTTCTCACTTTGCTTGGTGAGGTAGATTGCGGCTATAACTTGATGACCCTTCACATGCCTAACCATTTCCTTGGCTCTCTTGTAGACTGTATCCATTGTTTTCTGTGCCATGATATCTTTGAGGAACAGATTCAATGCATGAGCAACACAGCCAATAGGTCTGTTGTGAGGGTAGGGCTCCTCCACTTTAGACCAAGCAGTCTTCATGTTCGCAGCATTGTCTGTCACCAGTGCAAATACCTTCTGTGGTCCAAGGTCATTGATGACTGCCTTCAGCTCACCTGCAATATAGCGACTGGTGTGTCTGTTGTTTCTTGTGTCTGTGAATAATGATTGAGGGGTGGATATCAGCTTGATAACAAACATTTTAATCCATGTTGTAGTTTATGGTCAGTGGGGGTTGGGAATCTTCAAGTTGAATTGATTTAGTTCATCTTTTTTTTGTATTGTATGTTTGTGTTTTTATCACAATGTTGGAGCAGATTGGGGAACAGGTTGAAATGCATAGGGATGCTCATTGCCTCATACCATCATCTACTATATTGAACAGGAGAATCTCAACCACTCTTCAGCTAGCTACCTTTTTAATTGTGAATAGGGCTACATTTAAAATTACGCTTAAATTTTAAACCACTTTAAAAATATATATATATATAAAAAAATGAAGAACTTTTTTTTAAACTTCTATTTATGTGTTATGACCACTGAGTGTCAGGTAAAGTGTTCCCTTTTTTGGGGAAGCACCGCAGCTCATATACAACTTGCTGGGACTCCTTTTAAAAGAATAAATCCACTCTTTTATTTGATTTCTTTGTCATATTTTAGATGAACTTCAGAAGTTCATGGAGGAGGTGAAGACTCTAAGCTACACAGACAAACCGGCCTATCAGAAGCTACGTTCCATTCTGGAGGCGGGGCTTAAGTCAATTGGCACCAAAGATGACGACAAGCTGGAGTTCTCCTCCGTGGTCAGCAGCAACGGAGCTGGACCATCGTCCTCTGCCAAGGTCAGTGCACAGACACACGTTGCACGCAAAGACAGACATACACACACATATACAAATGTGTTGCTGTGAGATCATAGTAGCCTTGGCGTTTAAAACCTGGCACGCTCCAGACCTTTTTGAAGCCCGGCCTTTCAAACGGAGCCCATTTCAACCACCCCTAATGTGTTTACCTGTTGAAAGCCATTTCATTTGAAATGTAAAAATGCCCAAGCACGATCCGAGACTAATTGGGCAGGGTCGTGTGAATGGCTGCCAAGTGCATTGATTTTCAAATACAATTAAGGTGTGATGCTTTTAAAAGATATGCCTTGACCGTGGCTTATTGACGTTTTTACCCCCAAAACACAGTCACACACACTGGTCAAAGCGTTGTCTATGGCACGCTGGCTAACACGCAGGGTTTTCTCCAACAGCAAAAGCCTTTTTCCTTTCCTCTCTCAATTTCCTCCCCTCTCCTGTCCTCTCTTCTCCATCTTACCTATCTCCTTCCTCCTCTCCCCTTCCAGTTTCTCTTCTCGTTGTCCTCCCTTTTCTCCCCTCTTCCCTCTCTCCTCCTCCTTATCCTCTTTACTGTCCTCCTCACTCTCCTCTCCGACAGGTCTAAGTACCTGTGTTTATCCCTCCAGTAATGTATCACAAATTTGATGACACGGTAACCTTGGAGTTGGTGCTGCCTGGCAATCAGTGGGCCAGTCTCACGGCAGAGGGAGGGGTCTCCACTTCCCCTTCCTTCCCCCTCCTCACGCTACCCACAATACGTTTGCATAAGGACGGTGCCACCGGAGAGCTGGCTTGTGCCAGTTGAGGGTTACCTGCCCACTGCCGTTATTGTATGTAATTATCTAGCCAATCTGTTCAGCTCAGCAGGGTCTGCTGATAATCATAAGGTAGCAATTGGCAAAATGAAAGGCAAGACGAGAGAGGGAAGAAAGGAGGGAGGGGCGCGCGTTCATTATACAGTTTAAGAGAGAATGAGGAAAAGGAGGGATGGCAGAAGGAAGAAGAGATGGAAGAGTTGATTGCTGTCGGTAAGTGCATCTTTCTCATCAACGTGTTCTGGGCTGGTATGATTTCATGGACACAATTATTTGCTAGTTTTAGTCTTGAATGTGTAGAACAGGGAGAAAAAGTTAAGTCATAGTTGATGAAAATTGTACCAAAGTGCTCACCTCAAATCTCAACTTTGACACTGAAGACAGTTCCAGATGTCTTAAACAATTACCCCAGAAACAAAATTAGCCCTGTCCATTGTTGTTATTTTATAGGTCAAGGAAGCAGAATTCATTGTGTACTTTGAGTGGATTATTCCTGTCGAAGGTTTTCTTCCTCTGTGAGAGTCATAATTGCATTTGCTCAGATGTGACACAGACGTTCACAAGGCTCCGGGCAGATATAAGCGTTCGGTCGTCGTGTGCCAAAGCAGAGTTCCTAATTTCATGTTTGATTTCTGCCCCCTCCAAGGTTGCTGCAGGCGGACTGTGAGATTTGACCACATTTCTCTTTTTTTTTCTCTCCTCACAGAAGACTTCCAAAAGAAAGAAAGTGGTAGATTATAAAGAGGAGTCTGATGATGAGGTCGATGGCTCTCCCGCCAAGAAAAGAAAATCTCCAAAGAAGAAGGGTAAGAATCTTCTTTTCCTCCTCTCCTACGCTCCTGTCCTCTTCTCAGGTTAAACCACACAGAATACGTTTTGATCTTCTCCCGACAGGGGTGAAGGAAAGTAAAACTGCCAGCCCTAAAAAGAAAGCTGCCACGCCTAAAAATACTGCTGCCAGACCCAAGAAGGCACTGGTGGAGATGGGTACTCAGACCACACCTGGCCTGAAGAGAGGCAGAGGTAGACCTAAGAAAAAGGCAGAACCAGTAGAATGAGTTCTACTTCTGCCGTCTTATTCGAAGTTCCAGCCAGCCTTCCTCTCCGCTCACCTTCCTCTCACTGTCCGCTTTTAAGAGATACTCCATTTTAACAGGTTGTAGAGTATGTCTGTTCTGCACTGTGCATATTTTTTTATGTTTCATTTTGTTAACACGCAAGGCCTTCTGTAAGTCCGATAATAAAATAATAATGTTGTGAGATTCAGTGGTATACTTTTTGTACACTATAAGTCATTGAAAACCTGTGTTTCATGCTTATGTACATAAAAATAAAGCCAGTCTTCACATTTTCAAACAGGACATGTATTTTTTTCCAACGGGGCTATACATTTGGGTGAGTTTTTTTCTCTCTCGTCTGAGTAGCCTCATTTCACTGCCAAATCTAGTGTTCAGCGGAATAACAACACAATGTCAAATACAGGTAGCCTAGACAAATAATTAACATCCAATCACATTAACCGTTACTGTCTCACAGGAAACCTTCACTCTTGCGCAGACATTTAGAAACGAAACATGACACTTTGAAAAATAAGTTACGGGTGTTTTTTGAGTGAGAATAAAGATTACTTTTGAGTAATAAGAAATATAAAATCAAAAGATACCATTAATAAGAAGGGTCTAGAAGTGACCTATATGGTGAGCTACCGAGTGGCTAGGACAGGCAAGCCCCATACTATTGTGAAGGACTTAATTCTTCCTGCTGCGGTGGATATGTCTGGGGGAAAGAAGCCCAAACAACGATACAGACAATGCCTTCATCCAACAACACTGTTTCATGACACATCAGTGACATGTCAGGAGTTGTTTTGAAACAACTGCTTCACATACAAGCCAGTGAATTACAGTGGGGCAAAAAAGTGTTCCCACTTAAAAAGATGAGGCCTGTAATTGTCATCATAGGTACACTTCAACTATGACAGACAAAATGAGGGGAAAAAATCCAGAAAATCACATTGTAGGATTTTTTATGAATTTATTTTCTAATTATGGTGGAAAATAAGTATTTTCTGTTTGCATTAACAAGGATAACACACAGGTCTTTCCATCATTGTATGATTTTTTTTTTGTGTGCAAATAAACTCAAGCTTACGGACAATGTCAAATGTGATATAGCGAAGCAGCTGGGTGAGCAATTACACAGGTACTTTCCCGAAACAGACGACACAAACACTTGGATTCGTTATCCCTTTCATGTCCTGCCTCCAGTCTAGTTATCGATATCTGAACAAGAGCCTCATCGAAATTGCAACTAGCGGTTCTGTGAAAATGAAATTGAATCAGGAGCCACTGCCAGATTTCTGGATAGGGCTGCGCTCAGAGTATACTACCGTGGCACATCATGCTGTTGAAACACTGATGCTCTTTGCAACCACATACCTATGTGAGAGTGGATTCTCTTCCCTCACTACCATGAAACTAAATACAGACACAGACTGTGTGTGGGAAATGATTTAAGACTGAGACTCTCTCCAATACAACACCACAGAGTTATGTGCATCCTTTCAAGCACACCCTTCTCATTAACCTGTGGTGAGTTATTCACAATTCTTTGATGAACAAATAAGGTTTTATGTATAAGATGGCTAAATAAAGAGCAAAATGGTTGATTATTATATTATTATTTGTGCCCTGGTCCTATAAGAGCTCTTTGTCACTTCCCACGAGCCGGGTTGTGACAAAAACACACTTATTGTTATGTTTAATAAATGTATCTGATAGTGTGTGTGTGTGTGGCAGGCTTACAATGATGGCCAAAAATAACATTTGAAAGTGCGCTAGAGGGGGTACGCAGCTGGAGGTTGAATGTTTGAAGGGGTACAGGACTATAACATGTTTGGGAACCTCTGCACTAGAGGAAAAGTTCATCTATGCCACTGTCATCCCACACATACAGTACACTTGGTTTCCTAAATAGTTTGCCCTGCATAGTTTCCATATTCAACACAAGAATACATGAAAACTGGTCGTCTTCCTCCTCTCCGTGCCCTGTAATGGAGAAGAATCTGTTATGTCATCCAGCTGTTAAGGCTGATGTGATTGTGAAGCATCGGTCTGCAGTTTGGCCGTGTGTCTGACATGGTCATGTACAAGGGGCTGACGTCTCGTGCCCCATCTCTCCTCCCATCCCTTCTCTCTCCTCCCATATCTCCTCCCATCCCTCCCCTCTCCTCCCATCCCTCCTCTCTCCTCTTCCCATCCCCTCTCTCTCCTCCCATCCCTCCTCTCTCCTCTTCCCATCCCCTCTCTCCTCCCATCCCTCCCCCTCACTCTCCTCTTCCCTCCTAGCTTCACCCATTCCCTCCTGTAGTCTCCCCCTTTTGCTTATCCACTCCTCTTTCTCCCGCTCTCCTCCCCCGGTGGATCGGAACCCAGGCCAGGTGGCCACAGCTTCATAGTGAACTAATTATGGCTGATGTGCAGGACTGCAAATTATGTGACATGATTTGCGGAAACCGTCCCAAAAGGCGCCGACTGTGTCTAACTTTTATAACTGGAAACTAGGGCGAACAGTGCTCTGGGTCAAGAGACTAATGTGAGGAGATTAGAGATTAACGGTCATTCTGTTCACATTTGGTGAAAAGAGATGGTCAGACATGGATTAGTCATTAGTGCCTCTGTATTAATGATAAGGTTATCTATTTTACCGTTTGTATTCTGTGTTTTCCAAAGGCTACTTTTCTGCCTAATTTTTCAAAAGACGAGTCCGTGTGGAATAGTACCTGTATTACTGATCAAGAATACCCTCTTCTTTTTTGGTTTGATGTGGTCACACTTTGGACCAAACCTTAGGAACACCTGCTCTTTCCATGACAGGCTGACCAGGTGAATCCAGGTGTAAGCTAAAATCCCTTATTGATGTCACTTGTTAAATCCACTTCAATCAGTGTAGATGAAGGGGAGGAGACCAGTTAAAGAAGGATTTTTTAAGCCTTGAAACAATTGAGACATGGATTGTGTTTGCCAGTCAGAGGGTGAATAAGCAAGACAAAAGATTTAAGTGCCTTTGAACAGGGTATTGTAGTAGGTGCCATGTGCACCAGTTTGATTGTCGAGAACTGCAACGCTGCTGAGGTTTTCACCCTCAACAGTTTCCTGGGTGTATCAAGAATGGTCCACCACTCAAAGAACATCCAGCCAACTGCAGGCCAGTGGTCGAAAATGGTTCATTGATTAATGGTGACAAAGGAGGCTGACACGAATTGTGCGGAGCAACAGACGTGCTACAGTTAGTCAACTGACATTTCAGTACAACATTGGTGCCCAAAGACCCATCAAATATTGTCGTCGTCGTACCTTGACAAGAATCGGGTATGGCAATCGACGACCTTAGAGTTGAACGTCTTTCAGGAAAAAACAAGAAACTGCTGTTGTATTGGGCTAAGGAACAATACTGGAGATTTGGAAAAATATTGCCTGGGCTGATGAATCCCACTTACTGCTGTTTCATGCTGATGAGAGGACTAGAGTATGGAATACATGCATCCATCATGATGCGTGTCAAAATGTCAGGCTGGTTGTGGTGTGGGGTGTGTTTTCATGGCACACATTGGACCCCTTGATAAAAGTGGAGCAACGTTTGAATGCCACAGGATATCTGAACGTCATTGCCAATCAGGTGCATCCCTTTATTGCAGCAGTCTATCCACCTGGAAATACCTTTTTTTCCCCAGCAAGATAATGCCCCATGCCACAAGGCTAGGATTGGCCAGGAATGAATCCACAAACATGACATTGAATTCAATTTACCGCAGTGGCTTGACCAGTAACCAGATCTCAATCCAATTGAGCATCTGTGCGATGATATGGAATGAGCTATTCAGAGTAAAGATCCACTACCAGCCAACTTGACACAACTGTGGGAAGCATTCGAGTCAACATGGGCCAGAATCCATGTGGAACGCTTTCGACCCCTTGTAGAGTCCATGCCCCAACATTGAGGCTGTTCTGGGGGCAAATGAGGGTGCAATGCAATATTAGGTGTTCTTAATGTTTAGTACACTTGGCGTATGATTTATTATTGATTAAATCACCTCACCTGATTGATTAAATCACCTCACCTGATAATAATAGTTCAGTGTACTACCATCTTCTTACTTTGAAAGTGCAACCTCTGTTTATTTCCAAAAACGTCAACTTTTGTCACCTGAACTGTATTTGTTTATATAGATTGTCCACCTCACCATGTCTCCTCTGCTCAGTCCGTACAGACCTCACCATGTCTCCTCCGCTCAGTCCGTACAGACCTCACCATGTCTCCTCCGCTCAGTCCGTACAGACCTCACCATGTCTCCTCCGCTCAGCCCGTACAGACCTCACCATGTCTCCTCCGCTCAGCCCGTACAGACCTCACCATGTCTCCTCCGCTCAGCCCGTACAGACCTCACCATGTCTCCTCCGCTCAGCCCGTACAGACCTCTCCTCCGTACAGACCTCTCCCTCCTCCACACAGCCCGTACAGACCTCTCATCTCCTCTCCCTCCGCTCAGCCCGTACATTATTTTGTAGCAGACACTCTTATCCAGAGCAACCTACAATAAGTGCATTCATCTTAAGATAGTTGGGTGAGACAACCACACATCAGTCAAAGTAAGTACATTTTTCCTCAGAGTTGTCATCAGTAAAGTCAGTGCTAGTAGGAGTTTTCTAAACACATGCACAACTCAGCACCATGTGTTTCTGTTGAGGGGTTTCTGCAGTCCTTCTCTATTTATCTCCCGTTAACTTTCCTTAGACCCCTGCTTTCCTCTCTCCGTCCATCAAACACACACGCATACAAACTGTGACACACACACCGAGGAAGATGTCTCTGTTTGTTTTGTGGGCCTGCGGGGGCTCATGGTTACATGGTGGTGGGATCGATCCTCTCAACCCAGTCCGGGCGCTCTGAGGGAGGGAGTAAGTGCTCCCCTGCCTACCTTCTCCCTTCCAAGAACCTGGGTGTGCCCCAATGAGCTCTCCTTCCTGCTGAAGTGTGCACTTGTTTACTACTCCACACAAATGTAAAAGCATTGGATTGGTGTAGGTATAGTCTAGAGGGAGTTTCTTTATATCAGTAATTTCCTTACAAATCCATGAAGGGAAGTGAACAAGTGCACACTTCGGGAGAAAGGAAGGATATATGATTGCGACATAACCGTGACCTTGTGGTGCGCACAGCTATTGCTCCTCAGTAGGGGGCAGTAGCATGATGGGACAGAGAGGGGGCCTGGAGAGCAGGGGGAGGGGACGAGACTTAACCATAACACAACCACCTGTTCCCTCCCTAAAGCTCAGGCCAGGCACAGGGCACGTCCCAAATGGCACCCTATTCCATACGGTGCACTACGTAGGGAATAGGGTGTATTTGGGACAAGTTTTAGTAGTGTGGGGGGGAAAGGATGGGCACAATGTTTTGCTGTGCTGACTGCGGACATTGACTGTTTTTATCCAGTGCCTGACTGCAGGTGGGTGTCTACCTGCTCTCTGGGCTGAGGCTGAGGACACACACGATGGATACATGTTGAAGCATGACTAGCTCCCAGCAGTAGTATAACCACCTCCTGAAGCACCAGGCCATAATCTGGATGTAATACAGATTTAGACGGACAGAGTCTTATAAAACTCAATAACACTTTATCTCTCTAGGATCCCAGCTTTCAGACAATTGACACTATTTAAAAAATAAATAAACCAAAGTGTTGTAACTTTGAGGCAATATCAGGTTGCAATTTATAAGATGAAATAAACAATTCAACCCTACTAGGAGAAGACCTGGGTGAATTAGAATATTTTTCATAAGAGTCTGAAGGTTTATTATTTCAATGGAACACAGCCTGACTAAACATAGTAAACGTAAATCTGGGGCACTCCAATTAGTATGAAATATTAGTTTTTTTATGGTTACATAAGACAGAAGGTTACTTAATAAAGTGAAAACCCTTCAACCTAACTCCTAACCGTAACCCCTAGCCTAACTAACGTTAGCCACCTAGTTAACATTAGCAACAACAAATTGGAATTTGTAACATATCAAACGTTTTGTAAATTTGTAACATATTGTACGAATTGCAATTCGTAACATCATACAATATGGATGATGGACATCCACAAATTAATACATACCACACGAAACGTAACAAACTACCTGACCAAAGGTATGTGGACACCTGCTCGTCGAACAACATTCAAATATCATGGGCATTAATATGGAGTTGGTCCCCCCTTTGTTGCTATAACACCCTGCACTCTTATAGAAAGGCTTTCCACTAAATGTTGGAACGTTGCTGCGGGGACATGCTTTCATCCAGCCATGAGCATTCGTAAGGTCAGGCACTGATGTTGGGCATTCCACAATTCTTCCCAAAGGTGTTCTTTGGGGTTCAGGTTAGGGCTCTGTGCAGGCCAGTAAAGTTCTTCCACACCGATCTAAACAGACCATTTCTGTATTGACCTTGCTTTGTGCATGGGGGCATTGTTATGCTGAAACAGGAAAGGGCGTTCCCCAAACTGTTGCCACAAAGTTAGAAGCAAAGAATCGTCAAGATTGTCATTGTATGCTATAGCATTAAGATTTATTTTTACTGGACCTAAGGGGCCAAGCCGGAACCATGAAAAACATCCCCAGACCATTTTTCCTCCTCCACCAAACTTTACAGTTGGCATTATGCATTCGGTCAGGTGGGGTTCTAGCATCCACCAAACAAAGATTTGTCTGTCGGACTGCCAGATGGTGAAGCGTGATTCATCACTCCAGAGAACGCGTTTCCACTGCTCAATGGCTTTACACCACTCGAGCCGATGCTTGGCATTGTGCATGTTGATCTTAGGCTTGTGTGAGGCTGCTTGGCCATGGAAACTCATTGCTTCCAGAGGCAGTTTGGAACTCGGTAGTGAGTGTTGCAACTGAGGACAGATGATTTTTACACGCTACGCGCTTCAGCACTCGGTGGTCCAGTTCTGTGTCCTTGTGTGGCTTGCCACCTCGCGTCCAAGCCGCTGTTTCTCCTAGACGTTTCCACTTCACAATAACAGCACTTACAGTTGACTGGGCAGTTCTAGCAGGGCAGAAATTTGACGAAGTGATTTTTGGAAAGATTATATCCTATGATGGTGCCACATTGAAAGTAACTGAGCTCATCAGTAAGGGCATTTTACTGCCAATGTTAGTCTGGAGATTGCATGGCTGTGTGCTCCATTTTATACACCTGTCAGCAATTAGTGTGGTTGAAATTGCCGAATCCGCTAATTTCAAGGGGCATCTCTCTCTGTCTCTCTCTCTGTCTCTCTCTCTGTCTCTCTCTCTGCCTCTCTCTCCGCCTCTCTCTCTGTCTCTCTCTCCGTCTCTCTCTCTCTGTCTCTCTCTCTGTCTCTCTCCTTCTCTCTCTCCGTCTGTCTCTCTGTATTAAACATGTATAGTAGATACTGTATGTATACATTTGGGCAAAAGTTAAGTTTATGTTTGTAGATATGAAAGCTGATTTGAATGTGTGTGTCAGTGGCTCCGGTGAGCTCAACACCTATTCAGCAACTCATACAGCCAAGTCTCTACAGCAGGGGTAGGCAACTATATTGAACAAAAATATAAACGCAACATGTAAAGTGTTGGTCCCATGTTTCATGAGCTGAAATTAAATATCCTACAAATGAAAAGCTTATTTCTCTCAAATGTCGTGCACAAATTTGTTTACATCCCTTTAAGTTTTGAGGGAGCGTGCAACTGGCATGCTGACTGCAGGAATGTCCACCAGAGCTGTTGCCAGATAATTTAATGTTCATTTCTCTACCCTAAGCCGTCTCCAATGTAATTTTAGAGGATTTGGCAGTACGTCCAACCGGCTTCAAAACCTCAGACCATATGTAACCACGCCAGCCCAGGACCTCCACATCCGGCTTCTTCACCTGCAGGATCGTCTGAGACCAGCCACCTGGACAGCCTCCATTAAAAATCCTACAATGTGATTTTCTGGATTGTTTTTTCTCATTTTGTCTGTCATAGTTGAAGTGTACCTATGATGACAATTACAGGCCTCTCTCATCTTTTTAAGTGGTAGAACTTGCACAATTGGTGGCTGACTAAATACTTTTTTGCCCCACTGTACAATAATTTCATACCTTGATTTTGTTGAGACACTATCACGTCCATTTTATATTCATGGGAATACATGGGAACAGATTTCCTAAATTAAACACATTTTTAGCTGAAGTCACTATCTGCATTGAATCGCTCAAAATACATACTTAGATTAAAGCTTCACTGCTGCAATTGTCCACACCTATATCTCTCCACCAGTATTTCTGATGAAAAGAAAAAGACATTTCACTATTTATGTGTTCTGATTTACCTTCATCTGTCCCACTCCCCTCCCACCCCCCCTTCCCTTCCACAAAAACAACCCATCTTCCAAAAGACAAAACACCAAAACTATACCCCTGATTTGAGGTGTGTGAGGTGGCTCTTTCAATGCATGTAAGGTACATTTGCGATTGTAGTTGTGTGTAAGTATTCAAAAACATTTGGAGAATCCAGGCTTGGCATTGGGGGCAAAGACATGCATCCTTATCGGTATTGTGTTCACACTACAGCATCCTCCTGCTGTTTCTAATCTGCCACTGCTGCTGTGAGCAAAACTGGACAGGCATTTATTGTCTCAGCAGGGGGACGCTTGACAAGAGAATGTTAAACACTCCACTACCTGCGATTTTCGAAGGCGATACCAGACGATAAAATGTAGATACGCTTCATTTCTGTTTAGGGTGAAACGGCGGCAGAGAGAAAGCAACTGCAACTGGAAAATAAATATTTTTTTGGAAAGGGGGTGTTATACTTTTTCTTATTTTCTTTATTTTGTTGTCTTTTTGAGCTGTGTTTTCTGTTTGTTTTGGGTTTCAGCATTGGCTGTAGAAGTTCAGGGGACAGGGCATAAAGACAAGTCTCCTCTCCTCTGTAGCCTGTGATCCCCAAGGGGTAAAAGGAATGAGGACTCCAAGAGGAAAGTGCCAACATGGAGTCTTCCGTCCAAACTGAAAGGCATTAAAGGTAGACTCAGCGATATGATGTCGGCGCACAATGTAAACAGCATAGTGGATAAAATTCTGCAACAACGAAGAGTTGAAGCACGAGGCTAAACTCCCCCACGGTTTTGGTTCTGTATCTACCACTCTAACAGCGTGAAGCAAACCCATACTCTTGTGCAGATACTGTGAGTGACTGTGTGGGAGCGAAGTCCTGCATCTCACTCATAGCAATATCGGCGGTGCTGCTCAACGTTATTTAGCTGACTCTACCTTTAATTTGATTTAGCCCTGGCAACAGCTTGGAGTGGGCTTAGCGTTCATCAAAAAGACATGTTCATCAGCATGTGGCAGGCTGCCTGACTGGAGCTGTCTGTGCTTAAAGCCCCCTCCCTCTTTATTCCTGCCTCCTTCCCTACTTGCTCACCCAACCCCCACACCAGGGTTGGGCTCAATTCTGAATTGAATTGAGAATGCCTCATTAGATTCAATAATTGAATTTGAGTTGAATTAGTAAACAAGATGCAGAATTGGAATTGGAATGAAAGGAAATGTAACAGTTCGGTGAAATTAAAATGCCTCTTCTATTTTATAATAGGTGTAGTGTATATTTGTATAGATCTTGTACATAAAGCATCAGACATGTTATATGCATGTATATAAAACACTGTTGAAACAAATGATTTTCAGGACAAACTGTTCAAAAATGAATGATCAAAGAAAGAAAAACCTGTATGCGAATATCCTTAAGTTATTATATTTCAATGAAATCACTTAAATGTTGTTAAATATGGAGAAAATACTGAATTTCCCAGAATATATTTAACCCTCAAGTTGACCCTAAAGTCTTCAAAAACAAGCCAAACAAATTAAATGATTTGTGTCAAGTTGGCTGGATGTCCTTTGGATGGTGGACCATTCTTGATACACACAGGAAACTGTTGTGCGTGAAAAACCCAGCAGCGTTGCAGTTCTTGACACAAACCAAAGGCACTTCAATCTTTTGTCTTTCCCATTCACCCTCTGAATGGCACACATACACAGTCCATGTCTCAATTGTCTCAAGGCTTAAAAATCCTTCTTCAACCAGCCTCCTCCCCTTCATCTACACTGATTTGAAGTGGATTTAACAAGGGACATTAATAGAAGATCACATCTTTCATGTGGAATTACCTGGTCAGTCTGTCATGGAAAAGATGTTTTGTACACTCAGTGTAATTGGCAATTCTAAGCACCAAGTTTTAAACCAGTATATGAACATTGTTTCCAGAGAAAAGTCATATATTTGGTATCTGAAAGTGTGACCTGTCAGATTCAATGACACTCTCAGGTTCTATGACTGAGTGGAATTTCTTTGAATTGCACTTAATTAAATTCTAGTTCCTGTCACTCAAACTCAAATTCTGCATACTGTGGGGTGTGGCCAATTCAATTTGAAACTTCAACCCTGCACTACACCCCTCCTTACTCCCTCATTGCATACCACCACACTCACCTCCTTTCCCAACCACCCCCCACTCATCACCTCCTTCCTACCCACTCATTACCTCCCTTCCTCCCCACTCATTACCTCCCTTCCTCCCCACTCATTACCTCCCTTCCTCCCCACTCATTACCTCCCTTCCTCCCCACCCATCACCTCCCTCCCCACTCATCACCTCCCTTTCTCCCCACCCATCACCTCCTTCCCCACCACCCTCCCCACCCATCACCTCCCTTCCTCCCCACTCATCACCTCCCTTCCTCCCCACTCATCACCTCCTTCCCCACCCACCCCTCTCCCTCCCCACTCATCACCTCCTTCACCCACCCCTATCCCTCCCCACTCAACACCTCCCTTCCTCCCCACCCATCACCTCCTTCCCCACCACGCTCCCCACCCATCACCTCCCTTCCTCCCCACCCATCACCTCCTTCCCCACCACCCTCCCCACTCATTACCTCCCTTCCTCCCCACTCATTACCTCCCTTCCTCCCCACTTATTACCTCCCTTCCTCCCCACCCATTGCCTCCCTCCCCACTCATCACCTCCCTTTCTCCCCACCCATCACCTCCTTCCCCACCACCCTCCCCACTCATCATCTCCCTTCCTCCCCACTCATCACCTCCCTTCCTCCCCACTTATTACCTCCCTTCCTCCCCACCCATTGCCTCCCTCCCCACTCATCACCTCCCTTTCTCCCCACCCATCACCTCCTTCCCCACCACCCTCCCCACTCATCATCTCCCTTCCTCCCCACTCATCACCTCCCTTCCTCCCCACCCGCCACCTCCCCTCTTCCCCACTCATCACCTCCCTTCCTCCCCACCCATCACCTCCCTTCCTCCCCACCCATCACCTCCCTTCCTCCCCACTCATCACCTCCCTTCCTCCCCACTCATCACCTCCCTTCCTCCCCACCCATCACCTCCCTTCCTCCCCACTCATCTCTTCCCTTCCTCCCCACTCATCACCTCCCTTCCTGCCCACCCATCACCTCCCTTCCTCCCCACTCATCACCTCCCTTCCTCCCCACCCATCATCTTCCTCCCCACTCATCACCGCCCTTCCTCCCCACCCATCACCTCCCTTCCTCCCCACCCATCACCTCCCTTCCTCCCCACTCATCACCTCCCTTCCTCCCCACCCATCACCTCCCTTCCTCCCCACTCATCACCTCCCTTCCTCCCCACCCACCCTCCCCACCCATCACCTCCCTTCCTCCCCACCCATCACCTCCCTTCCTCCCACTCATCACCTCCCTTCCTCCCCACTCATCACCTCCCTTCCTCCCCACTCATCACCCTCCCTTCCTCCCCACCCATCACCTCCCTTCCTCCCCACCCATCACCTCCCTTCCTCCCCACTCATAACCTCCCTTCCTCCCCACCCATCACCTCCTTCCCCACCACCCTCCCCACCCATCACCCTCCCATCCTCCCCACCCATTACCTCCCTTCCTCCCCACTCATCACCTCCCTTCCTCCCCACTCATCACCTCCCTTCCTCCCCACCCATCACCTCCCTTCCTCCCCACCCATCATCTTCCTCCCCTTTCATCCCCTCCCTTCCTCCCCACCCATCACCTCCCTTCCTCCCCACTCATCACCTCCCTTCCTCCCCACTCATCACCTCCCTTCCTCCCCACCCATCATCTTCCTCCCCACCCATCACCTCCCTTCCTCCCCACCCATCACCTCCCTTCCTCCCCACCATCATCTTCCTCCCCACTCATCACCACCGCCCTTCCTCCCCACTCATCACCGCCCTTCCTCCCCACCCATCACCTCCCTTCCTCCCCACCCCCACCTCCCTTCCTCCCCACTCATCACCTCCCTTCCTCCCCACTCATCACCTCCCTTCCTCCCCACCCTTCACCTCCCTTCCTCCCCACTCATCACCTCCCTTCCTCCCCACTCATCACCTCCCTTCCTCCCCACCCACCCTCCCACCCATCACCTCCCTTCCTCCCCACCCATCACCTCCCTTCCTCCCCACTCATCACCTCCCTTCCTCCCCACTCATCACCTCCCTTCCTCCCCACCCATCACCTCCCTTCCTCCCCACCCATCATCTTCCTCCCCACTCATCACCTCCCTTCCTCCCCACCCATCACCTCCCTTCCTCCCCACCCATCACCTCCCTTCCTCCCCACCCATCATCTTCCTCCCCTCCCATCACCTCCCTTCCTCCCCACTCATCACCTCCCTTCCTCCCCACTCATCACCTCCCTTCCTCCCCACCCATCACCTCCCTTCCTCCCCACCCATCACCTCCCTTCCTCCCCACCCATCATCTTCCTCCCCACTCATCACCACCCGCCCTTCCTCCCACTCATCACCGCCCTTCCTCCCCACCCATCACCTCCCTTCCTCCCCACTCATCAACTCCCTTCCTCCCCACTCATCACCTCCCTTCCTCCCCACTCATCACCTCCCTTCCTCCCCACTCATCACCTCCCTTCCTCCCCACCCATCATCTTCCTCCCCACTCATCACCGCCTTCCTCCCCACCATCACCTCCCTTCCTCCCCACCCATCACCTCCCTTCCTCCCCACTCATCACCTCCCTTCTCCCCACCCATTACCTCCCTTCCTCCCACTCATCACCTCCCTTCCTCCCCACCCATCACTCCTCCCCACCACCCTCCCCACCCATCACCTCCCTTCCTCCCACCCATCACCTCCCACTCATTACCTCCCTTCCGCCCCACCCATCACCTCCCTTCCTCCCCACCCATCATCTTCCTCCCCTCTCATCCCCTCCCTTCCTCCCCACCCATCACCTCCCTTCCTCCCCACCCATCACCTCCCTTCCTCCCACTCATCACCTCCCTTCCTCCCCACTCATCACCCTCCCTTCCTCCCCACTCATCACCTCCCTTCCTCCCCACCCATCACTCCCTTCCTCCCCACCCATCACCTCCCTTCCTCCCCACTCATCACCTCCCTTCCTCCCCACCCATCATCTTCCTCCCCACTCATCACCGCCCTTCCTCCCACCCATCACCTCCCCTTCCTCCCCACCCATCATCTTCCTCCCCACTCATCACCTCCCTTCCTCCCCACCCATCACCTCCCTTCCTCCCCACCCATCACCTCCCTTCCTCCCCACCCATCACCCCCTCCCTTCCTCCCCACCCATCACCTCCATTCCTCCCCACTCAACACCTCCCTTCCTCCCCACCCATCACCTCCCTTCCTCCCACTCATAACCTCCCTTCCTCCCCACCCATCACCTCCTTCCCCACCACCCTCCCCACCCATCACCCTCCCATCCTCCCCACCCCATCACCTCCCTTCCTCCCCACTCATCACCTCCCTTCCTCCCCACTCATCACCTCCCTTCCTCCCCACCCATCACCTCCCTTCCTCCCCACCCATCATCTTCCTCCCTTTCATCCCCTCCCTTCCCTCCCCACCCATCACCTCGCTGTCCCTCCCCACTCATCACCTCCCTTCCTCCTCCCACCTCATCACCTCCTTCCTCCCCACCCATCATCTCCCTTCCTCCCCACTCATCAACCTCCCTTCCTCCCCACCCATCAACCTCCCTTCCTCCCCACTCATCACCTCCCTTCCTCCCCACCCACCCTCCCCACCCATCACCTTCCCTTCCCTCCCCACCCCATCACCCTCCCTTCCTCCCCACTCATCACCCTTCACCTTCCTCCCACTCTCACCCTCCCTTCCTCCCCACCCATCACCTCCCTTCCTCCCCACCATCATCGTTCCTCCCCACTCATCACCTCCCTTCCTCCCCACCCATCACCTCCCTTCCTCCCCACCCATCACCTCCCTTCCTCCCCACCCATCATCTTTCCTCCCCTCTCATCCCCTCCCTTCCTCCCACTCATCACCTCCCTTCCTCCCCACTCTCAGCCTCCCTTCCTCCCCCCCACCCATCACCTCCCTTCCTCCCCACCCATCACTCGCCTTCCTCCCCCCCACCCATCATCTTCCTCCCCACTCATCACACCGGCCGCCCTTCCTCCCCACTCATCATCCAACCCCCTTGGCCTCCCCCCACCCTCACTCCCTTCCTCCCCACTCATCAACTCCCTTCCTCCCCACTCATCACCTCCCTTCCTCCCACTCATCACCTCCCTTCTCCCCACTCATCACCTCCTTCCTCCCCACCCATCATCTTTCCTCCCCACTTCATCCACCGCCCTTCCTCCCCACTCATCACCGCCCTTCCTCCCCACCCATCACCTCCCTTCCTCCCCACCCATCACCGTCCCTTCCTCCCCACTCATCACCTCCCTTCCTCCCCACCCATTACCTCCCTTCCTCCCCACTCAGTCACCTCCCTTCCCTCCCCACCCATCACCTCCTTCCCCACCACCCTCCCCACCCATCACCTCCCTTCCTCCCCACCCATCACCTCCCCCACTCATTACCTCCCTTCCGCCCCACCCATCACCTCCCTTCCTCCCCACCCATCATCTTCCTCCCCTCTCATCCCCTCCCTTCCTCCCCACCCATCACCTCCCTTCCTCCCCACCCATCACCTCCCTTCCTCCCCACTCATCACCTCCCTTCCTCCCCACTCATCAACCGTCCCTTCCTCCCCACTCATCACCTCCCTTCCTCCCCACCCATCACCTCCCTTCCTCCCACCCATCACCTCCCTTCCTCCCCACTCATCACCTCCCTTCCTCCCCACCCATCATCTTCCTCCCCACTCATCACCCCGCCCTTCCTCCCCACCCATCACCTCCCTTCCTCCCCACCCATCATCTTCCTCCCCACTCATCAACCCTCCCTTCCTCCCCCACCCATCACCTCCCTTCCTCCCACCCATCACCTCCCTTCCTCCCCACCCATCACCTCCCTTCCTCCCCACCCATCACCTCCCTTCCTCCCCACCATCATCTCCTCCCCACTCATCACCACCCACACCACCCGCCCTTCCTCCCCACTCATCACCGCCCTTCCTCCCCACCCTCACCTCCCTTCCTCCCCACCACCCCACCTCCCTTCCCTCCCACTCATCACACCATCCCTTCCTCCCCACTCATCACCTCCCCTTCCTCCCCACCCATCACCTCCCTTCCTCCCCACTCAATCACCTCCCTTCCTGCCCACCCATCACCTCCTTCCCCACCACCTCCCCACCCATCATCCTCCCTTCCTCCCCACCCATCACCTCCCCACTCATCACCTCCCTTCCACCCCACCCATCACCCCTCCCTTCCTCCCCACCCATCATCTTCCTCCCCTCTCATTCCCTCCCTTCCTCCCCACCCATCACCTCCCTTCCTCCCCACCCATCACCTCCCTTCCTCCCCACTCATCACCTCCCTTCCTCCCCACTCATCACCTCCCTTCCTCCCCACCCATCACCCCCCCTTCCTCCCCACCCATCACCTCCCTTCCTCCCCCACCCATCACCTCCCTTCCTCCCCACCCATCATCTTCCTCCCCACCTCATCACCTCCCTTCCTCCCCCAACCATCACCTCCCTTCCTCCCCACCCATCACCTCCCTTCCTCCCCACCCATCACCTCCCTTCCTCCCCACCCATCACCCTCCCTTCCTCCCCACTCATCACCATCCCTTCCTCCCCACCCATCACCTCCCTTCCTCCCCACTCATTCACCTCCCCCTCCTCCCCACCCATCACCTCCTTCCCCCACCACCCTCCCCACCCTCACCTCCCATCCTCCCCACCCATCACCATCCCTTCCTCCCCACTCATCACCGCCTCCCTTCCTCCCCACTCATACCACACCTCCTCCCTTCCTCCCAACCATCACCCCCTTCCTCCCCACCCATCATCTTCCTCCCCTTTCATCCCCTCCCTTCCTCCCCACCCATCACCTCCCTTCCTCCCCACGCATCACCGCCCTTCCTCCCCACCTCATCACCCTCCCTTCCTCCCCACCCATCATCTTCCTCCCCACCCATCACCTCCCTTCCTCCCCACCCATCACCTCCCTTCCTCCCACCCATCATCTTCCTCCCCACTCATCACCGCCCTTCCTCCCCACTCATCACCCCCGCCCTTCCTCCCCACCCATCACCTCCCTTCCTCCCCACCCCCACCTCCCTTCCTCCCCACTCATCACCTCCCTTCCTCCCCCCCACTCATCACCCCCTTCCTCCCCACTCATCACCTCCCTTCCTCCCCACCNCTCCCCACTCCTCACCTCCCTTCCTCCCCACCCATCACCTCCCTTCCTCCCACCCATCACTCCCTTCCTCCCCACCCATCACCTCCCTTCCTCCCCACCCATCACCTCCCTTCCTCCCCACCCATCACCTCCCTTCCTCCCACTCATTACCTCCCTTCCTCCCCACCCATCATCTTCCTCCCCACTCATCACCGCCTTCCTCCCCACCCATCACCTCCCTTCCTCCCCACCCATCATCTTCCTCCCCACTCATCACCTCCCATCCTCCCCACCCATCACCTCCCTTCCTCCCCACCCATCACCCTCCCTTCCTCCCCACCCATCACCTCCCTTCCTCCCACTCATCATCTTCCTCCACACTCATCATCTTACCTTCCTCCCCACTCATCACCTCCCTTCCTCCCCACCCATCACCTCCCTTCCTCCCCACTCACTACCTCCCTTCCTCCACACTCATCATCTTATTCCCCACCTTCCTCCCCACTCATCACCTCCCTTCCTCCCCACCCACCACCTCCCTTCCTCCCCACTCATCACCTCCCTTCCTCCCCACTTATCACCTCCCTTCCTCCCCACCCATCACCACCCTCCCCACTCATTTTCCCTTCCCCCACCCATCACCTCCTTACCACCACCCTCCCCACTCATTACCTCCCTTCCACCCCCCCATCACCTCCTTCCCCACCACCCTCACCACTCATTACCTCCCTTCCACCCCCCATCACCTCCTTCCCCCACCACCCTCCCCACTCATTACCTCCCTTCCACCCCCCCATCACCTCCTTCCCCACCACCCTCCCCCACTCATTACCTCCCTTCCACCCCCCCATCACCTCCTTCCCCACTCATTACCTCCCTCCCCACCCATCACCTCCCTTCCTCCCCACCCATCACCTCCCTTCCTCCCCACCCATCACCTCCCTTCCTCACCACTCATCACCTCCCTTCCTCCACACTCATCTTATTCCCCACCTTCCTCCCCACTCATCACCTCCCTTCCTCCCCACCCATCACCTCCCTTCCTCCCCACTCATCACCTCCCTTCCTCCACACTCATCATCTTATTCCCCACCTTCCTCCCCACTCATCACCTCCCTTCCTCCCCACCCATCACCTCCCTTCCTCCCCACCCATCACCTCCCTTCCTCCCCACTCATCACCTCCCTTCCTCCCCACTCATCACCTCCCTTCCTCCCCACTCATCACCTCCCTTCCTCCCCACCCATCCACCACCCTCCCCACTCATTTTTTCCCTTCCCCCCACCATCACCCTCCCTTCCTCCCCACTCATCACCTCCCTTCCTCCACACTCATCATCTTATTCCCCACCTTCCTCCCCACTCATCACCTCCCTTCCTCCCCACTCATCACCTCCCTTCCTCCCCACTCATCACCTCCCTTCCTCCCCACCCATCACCTCCCTTCCTCCCCACTCATCACCTCCCTTCCTCCACACTCATCAATCTTATTCCCCACCTTCCTCCCCACCCATCACCTCCCTTCCTCCCCACCCATCACCTCCTTCCCCACCACCCTCCCCACTCATTACCTCCCTTCCACCCCCCCATCACCTCCTTCCCCACCACCCTCCCCACTCATTACCTCCCTTCCACCCCCCCCATCACCTCCTTCCCCACCACCCTCCCCACTCATTACCTCCCTTCCCCCCATCACCTCCTTCCCCACTCATTACCTCCCTTCCCCCATCACCTCCTTCCCCACCACCCTCCCCACTCATTACCTCCCTCCCCCCCATCACCTCCTTCCCCACCTCCCTTCCCCCCACCCATCACCTCCTTCCCCACCACCCTCTCCACTCATTACCTCCCTCCCCCCCATCACCTCCTTCTCACCACCCTCCCCACTCATTACCTCCCTTCCCCCCATCACCTCCTTCCCCACCACCCCTCCCCAATCATTACCTCCCTTCCCCCCATCACCTCCTTCTCCACCACCCTCCCCACTCATTACCTCCCTTCCCCCCATCACCTCCCTCCCCCCCACCCATCATCTTCCTCCCCACTCATCATCTTATTCCCCACCTCCCTCCCCACTCATCACCGCCCTGTACTTTACTATTCATACTTTTACTTCACTACATTCCTAAAGAGAATAATGTACATTTTACTCCATACAATTTCCTTGACACCCAAAGTACTCGTTACATTTTGAATCCTTAGCAAGACAGGAAAATTGTCCAATTCACACACTTATCAAAATCCAGGCTGTATCACATCCGGCTGTGATTTGGTGTCCCTTAGGGTGGCGCACAATTGGCCCAGCGTCGTCCGGGTTTGACCGTGGTAGGCCGTCATTGTAAATAAGAATTTGTTTTTAACTGACTTGCCTTGTTAAATAAAGGTTAAATATAAAATAAAAAATCAAGAGAACATCTCTGGTCATCCCTACTGCGTCTGATCTGACGCACTCACTAAACACATGCTTCGTTTGTAAATTATGTCAGAGTGTTGGAGTATGAGCCTGGCAATCCGTACATAAAATAAAAACAAGATAATGGTGCCACCTGCTTTGCTTAATATAAGGAATTTGAAAGGATTTATACTTTTACTTTTGATACTCAAGTATATTTTGACAATTACATTTACTTATGGTACATAAGTATATTTAAAATCAAATACTATTAGACTTTTACTCAAATAGTATTTTACTGGGTGACTCACATTTACTTGAGTCAATTTCTATTAAGGTATCTTTACTTTTACTCAAGTATGAAAATTGGGTACTTTTTCCACCACTGATCACATTTCCCCCTCACCATCACCTCCCTACTCACTCACCTCCCTCCCCACCCATCACCTCCCTCCTCACTCACCTCCCTCCCAAACCATCACCTTACTAAGCTTTCAAACATCCCCCCTACTTCCTCCCACGCCTCCCTCCCAACCACTCTGCCACTTAGACAAGTGTTGACTGTCAGCCGCGGCCATGATAGGGATGTGGGTAAATGTTGGTGACACTGCAGCATCAACCACGGCAGCAGCCACGGCAGTTGTTAATTACTCTGACACAGACACGTATCACACACACTAAGGGAGACAGAGACGTCTTAATAATGAAGTGTTGGCTGGAGCTTCTAATGAATTCTGAAGGGGTCCTAAAGAGGACGTTCAAACTTACATTATGCCCACCTCCTTAATTGTCATTCAGTGGCGACAGAGGTAGGAGCAGCGTGAAGAAGAGGCAAGGAGAGGCGGTGGGGATAGAATGCATCCAAAATAGACCCTATTCCCTGTTTAGTGCACTACTTTTGATCAGGCCCCAGCTAGTGCACTACATAGGTAATAGGGTGCTATTTGTGATGCTGCCACAAAGCCCTGATGATGCTAACGTAATGTGTGAGCAATGACTCTTAAATTAGGTCACAGTGTCTAATGGCCAACATGCTGGGACCACCATTAAGGGGAAATAAACCTATGTGAACATATTCATTAATTTATTTACATGTTGGATGTGGAGCACCTATTAGTTGATAATCAGGGAGGGAGGGTTGTTGACTCCTATGTGTTACAGTAGACGGGTCCTCATATGCCTCATGAATTTACATGATGCTGATTAGCATTTTTTGCCAATCGATGTCATTTTCCCCCAAAATATGCCCTTAGCTGACTTCTCAAGCCTCCATACATCCTCTTGCCCTCTCTGGTCCCCCACCCCCCCAGCTGCTCCTTCCTCCCTACCTGTTGCCCTCTCTGGTCCCCCACCCCCCCCAGCTGCTCCTTCCTCCCTACCTGTTGCCCTCTCTGGTCCCCCACCCCCCCAGCTGCTCCTTCCTCCCTACCTGTTGCCCTCTCTGGTCCCCCACCCCCCCCAGCTGCTCCTTCCTCCCTACCTGTTGCCCTCTCTGGTCCCCCACCCCCCCCAGCTGCTCCTTCCTCCCTACCTGTTGCCCTCTCTGGTCCCCCACCCCCCCCCAGCTGCTCCTTCCTCCCTACCTGTTGCCCTCTCTGGTCCCCCACCCCCCCAGCTGCTCCTTCCTCCCTACCTGTTGCCCTCTCTGGTCCCCCACCCCCCCAGCTGCTCCTTCCTCCCTACCTGTTGCCCTCTCTGGTCCCCCACCCCCCCCCAGCTGCTCCTTCCTCCCTACCTGTTGCCCTCTCTGGTCCCCCACCCCCCCAGCTGCTCCTTCCTCCCTACCTGTTGCCCTCTCTGGTCCCCCACCCCCCCCAGCTGCTCCTTCCTCCCTACCTGTTGCCCTCTCTGGTCCCCCACCCCCCCAGCTGCTCTTTCCTCCCTACCTGTTGCCCTCTCTGGTCCCCCCCCCCCCCCCCAGCTGCTCCTTCCTCCCTACCTGTTGCCCTCTCTGGTCCCCCACCCCCCAGCTGCTCCTTCCTCCCTACCTGTTGCCCTCTCTGGTCCCCCACCCCCCCAGCTGCTCCTTCCTCCCTACCTGTTGCCCTCTCTGGTCCCCCACCCCCCCAGCTGCTCCTTCCTCCCTACCTGTTGCCCTCTCTGGTCCCCCACCCCCCCAGCTGCTCCTTCCTCCCTACCTGTTGCCCTCTCTGGTCCCCCACCCCCCCAGCTGCTCCTTCCTCCCTACCTGTTGCCCTCTCTGGTCCCCCACCCCCCCAGCTGCTCCTTCCTCCCTACCTGTTGCCCTCTCTGGTCCCCCACCCCCCCCCAGCTGCTCCTTCCTCCCTACCTGTTGCCCTCTCTGGTCCCCCCACCCCCCCAGCTGCTCCTTCCTCCCTACCTGTTGCCCTCTCTGGTCCCCCACCCCCCCAGCTGCTCCTTCCTCCCTACCTGTTGCCCTCTCTGGTCCCCCACCCCCCCCAGCTGCTCCTTCCTCTCCCTACCTGTTGCCCTCTCTGGTCCCCCACCCCCCCAGCTGCTCTTTCCTCCCTACCTGTTGCCCTCTCTGGTCCCCCACCCCCCAGCTGCTCCTTCCTCCCTACCTGTTGCCCTCTCTGGTCCCCCACCCTCCCCTGGTCCCCCACCCCCCCCAGCTGCTCCTTCCTCCCTACCTGTTGTTCATTACAACCTGTAATTTAAATATTTTTTTTAATTTGGATTTCATGTAATGGACATACACAAAATAGACCAAATTGGTGAAATGGAAAAAGTACTTGTTTAAAAAATGAATAAGGGAAAAGTGGTGGTGTGCAAATGTATTCACCCTCTTTGCCATGAATCCCCTAAATAAGGTCTGGTGCAACCAATTACCTTCAGAAGTCACATAATTAGTTAGACTGCACACATGTGGACTTTATTTAAGTGTCACATGATCTGTCACATGATCTCAGTATATATACACCTGTTCTGAAAGGCCCCAGAGTCTGCAACACCACTAAGCAAGTGGCACCACCAAGCAAGTGGCACCACCAAGCAAGTGGCACCACCAAGCAAGTGGCACCACCAAGCAAGTGGCACCACCAAGCAAGTGGCACCATGATGACCAAGGAGCTCTCCAAACAAGTCAGGGACAAAGTTGTGGAGAAGTACAGATCAGGGTTGGGTTATAAAAAATATCAGAAACTTTGAACATCCCACAGAGCACCATTAAATCCATTATTAAAAATGTGAAAGAATATGGCACCACAACAAACCTGCCAAGAGAGGGCCGCCCACCAAACTCACAGACCAGGCAAGGAGGACTTTAATCAGAGAGGCAACAAAGAGACCAAAGATAACCCTGAAGGAGCTGAAAATCTCCACAGCGGAGATTGTAGTATCTGTCCATAGGACCACTTTAAGACGTACACTCCACAGAGCTGGGCTTTATGGAAGAGTGGACAGAAATAAAGCCATTGCTTAAAGAAAGAAATAAGCAAACACATTTGGTGTTCACCAAAAGGCATGTGTGAGACTCTGGTCAGATGAGACAAAAATGTTGCTTTTTGGACATCAAGGAAATGCTATGTCTGGTGCAAACCCAACACCCCTCATCACCCCGAGAACAACAATATGGTGGCAGCATCATGCTGTGGGCATGTTTTTCAACGGCAGGGACTGGGAAACTGGTCAAACATTTAAATGTATTGGAATGGCCTAGTCAAAGCCCAGACCTCAATCCAATTGAGAATCTGTGGTATGACTTAAAGTTTGCTCTACACCAGTGGAACCCATCCAACTTGAAGGAGCTGGAGCAGTTTTGCCTTGAAGAATTGGCAAACATCCCAGTGTCTAGATGTGCCAAGCTTATAGAGACATACCCCAAGAGACTTGCAGTTGTAATTGCTGCAAAAGGTGGCTCTACAAAGTATTGGATTTGGGGGGGTGAATAGTTATGCATACTCAAGTTGGGGGGGGGGGGGTGAATAGTTATGCATACTCAAGTTGGGGGGGGGGGGTGAATAGTTATGCATGCTCAAGTTGGGGGGGGGGGTGAATAGTTATGCATGCTCAAGTTGGGGGGGGGTGAATAGTTATGCATGCTCAAGTCGGGGGGGGGTGAATAGTTATGCATGCTCAAGTTGGGGGGGGGGGGGGAATAGTTATGCATGCTCAAGTTGGGGGGGGTGAATAGTTATGCATACTCAAGTTGGGGGGGGGGTGAATAGTTATGCATACTCAAGTTGGGGGGGGGGGGTGAATAGTTATGCATACTCAAGTTGGGGGGGGGGGTGAATAGTTATGCATACTCAAGTTGGGGGGGGTGAATAGTTATGCATACTCAAGTTGGGGGGGGGGTGAATAGTTATGCATACTCAAGTTGGGGGGGGGTGAATAGTTATGCATACTCAAGTTGGGGGGGGTGAATAGTTATGCATACTCAAGTTGGGGGGGGGTGAATAGTTATGCATACTCAAGTTGGGGGGGGGTGAATAGTTATGCATACTCAAGTTGGGGGGGGGTGAATAGTTATGCATACTCAAGTTGGGGGGGGTGAAAGTTATGCATACTCAAGTTGGGGGGGGGTGAATAGTTATGCATACTCAAGTTGGGGGGGGGGGTGAATAGTTATGCATACTCAAGTTGGGGGGGGGGTGAATAGTTATGCATACTCAAGTTGGGGGGGGGGGTGAATAGTTATGCATACTCAAGTTGGGGGGGGGGGGTGAATAGTTATGCATACTCAAGTTGGGGGGGGGGGGGTGAATAGTTATGCATACTCAAGTTGGGGGGGGGTGAATAGTTATGCATACTCAAGTTGGGGGGGGTGAATAGTTATGCATACTCAAGTTGGGGGGGGGGTGAATAGTTATGCATACTCAAGTTGGGGGGTCGTGAATAGTTATGCATACTCAAGTTGGGGGGGGGTGAATAGTTATGCATACTCAAGTTGGGGGGGGTCGTGAATAGTTATGCATACTCAGTTGGGGGGGGGGGTGAATAGTTATGCATACTCAAGTTGGGGGGGTGAATAGTTATGCATACTCAAGTTGGGGGGGGGTGAATAGTTATGCATGCTCAAGTTGGGGGGGGTGGTGAATAGTTATGCATACTCAAGTTGGGGGGTGGTGAATAGTTATGCATACTCAAGTTGGGGGGGGTGAATAGTTATGCATACTCAAGTTTTCAGTTTTTCTTGTTTGTTTGTCAATAAAAAATATTTTGCGTCCTCAAAGTGTAAATGTTGTGTAAATAATTATACAAACCCCCAATATATCCATTTTAATTCCAGGTTGTAAGGCAACAAAATAGGAAAATGCCAAGGGGGGTGAATACTTGCTCAAGCCACTGTGTGTTGAGTCCGGAGAGAGCTGGCTGCTGTTTTATTTTCCTGGATGTCTGGGAGGGGCGACAGGGTCCGGCTGGTAGACTGGCCCCAGGCCATTGTCCCTCTGACTGGGGAGTGAGTGCTGTGGGTGATGGGGTTGGAGGGTGTGGAAGACATGGTCCATTGGGGCACTTGTTCTCGTTGACTGAACAGAGGCCTGGTGGGTTGCCCAGGGCAATGTCCCCACACATGGGCCACAGAACATTGTTGCAGTATCCTGTAGGCTGTTCAGGGTCTGGGACAACCAGTCTGTGGTCAGTCTGTGGTCTGAGGAGGAACATCTGTCTACCTGTAAGCCATTGGCTTTCCTGGTGAAATATCCCTGTATGTTGAAATGGTAAACTGTATCTGGCTGTGGATTTGTTGGGGAAGAGAGTAGATGGCAAATATGACTTTTTCATCAGAGTACATTTAATTGACATATGATATGTCTCACTGGTAAACCAAATGTACAACAAAAACAAGCTACAAACAAAGCCTTACAATGTATCCATGACACCATTAGTGTTGATGTATTCACTGTCTGCCTCAGTGCAGGTGTTTGATTTGTCCCACTTTCTATTTAAACTGGGAGATACAACATTTTGATGTTCCTGATAGATTGTAATTACAATTATTTTCTCTCTGGTTCCTGTCCTGTAAAGCTACTCTCCTGGGTCTGATAGTAACTCAGCGCTACTGAATCCACACTCAACTCTGTCTAAATGGAAAAGACCTTGGTGTGCAGAGAGACTCTGGGGTTGTGTGTGATGTACACCTACAACAGTTTTTGCTCTATACTGTAGGCCCTGATTTTTGTCCTCTCCCACTTTGTCTGTTATTCATACTGTAATATTTAAATGTAAGATGTTCCTAAATATGGTATAATATTCCAAATGTCTTCACTACAATAAATAAAAGGAATATGTTCTCTCTCCCTCTCCCTCTCCCTCTCCCTCTCCTCCCTCTCCCCTGCTGTTCCCAAGGAGTAGATATCTTCATCTGTCATCTCACTTCCCAACAGCTGAGCTCTTCAAACAGCCCTGCTTCTCATTGTGGCCGAGGGGCGAGAAGGGACGACCCTCTAAATCTCAGGTTTCATGGGCACACCCTCCCCTCTCCACCTGCCACCTAAAGCGACCACACTACCTAGCTGCCCCTTCTGCCCTCTCCCACCATTGTGTTCCATTGTGTCCCATCCTCCCGTCCTCCTCCCGCTCCCCTCTCCGCCCTCCTCGCCCCTGGCCTCCAGATTGGCTTGCTCAGGAATGGGATGAGAGGATGTGGCTGGCTTGTCCATCTGTTAGACTCACCATCAAATAATAGGATTTTCTGTCTTGGAATTGAAGATAATTGCGGTCTCTATTCCACTGCCTAACCTTATGATATTAACCCCTGTGCTCCCCAGCCCCCCGTTAACTCTGTGTGTATGTCTGTTCTTCCGTGTGAGTGTGTTTGTGTGTGTGTGTGTGTCAGGGCCAGATGGCACTGTGTTTTGATATCTGAGCTGGAGGGGGATCAAGGGTCAATTTGAAGTTCAAGTCCAAAGGACTGCTGCTTCTCACCCCTCTACTCCTCTTCTCACCCCTCTACTCCTCTTCTCACCCCTCACCTCCTCCTGTCCTCTCCTCCTGTCTTCTCCTCTTCTCACCCCTCCTCTCCTGTCTTCTCTTCTCACCCCTCCTCTCCACTTCTCACCCCTCATCTCCTCTTCCCACCCCTCCTCTGCTCCTGTCTTCTCCTCTTGTCACCCCTCCTCTCCTCTTCCCACCCCTCCTCTCCTCTTCTCACTCCTCCTGTCCTCTCTTCTCACCCCTCCTTTCCTCCTGTCTTCTCCTCTTCTCATCCCTCCTCTCCTCTTCTAACCCCTCCTCTGCTCCTGTCTTCTCCTCTTGTCACCCCTCCTCTCCTCTTCTCACTCCTCCTGTCCTCTCTTCTCACCCATCCTCTCCTCCTGTCCTCTCCTCTTCTCACCTCTCCTCTTCTCACTCCTCCTCTCCTGTCCTCTCCTCTTCTCACCCCTCCTCTCCTCCTGTCTTCTCCTCTTCTCACCCCTCCTCTTCTCACTCCTCCTCTCCTGTCTTCTCTTCTTCTCACCCCTCCTCCCCTCCTGTCTTCTCCTCTAATCACCCCTCCTCTCCTCTTCTCACCCCTCCTCTCCTCTTCCCACCCCTCCTCTCCTCTTCTCACTCCTCCTGTCCTCTCTTCTCACCCCTCCTTTCCTCCTGTCTTCTCCTCTTCTCATCCCTCCTCTCCTCTTCTCACCCCTCCTCTGCTCCTGTCTTCTCCTCTTGTCACCCCTCCTCTCCTCTTCTCACTCCTCCTGTCCTCTCTTCTCACCCCTCCTCTCCTCCTGTCCTCTCCTCTTCTCACCTCTCCTCTTCTCACTCCTCCTCTCCTGTCCTCTCCTCTTCTCACCCCTCCTCTCCTCCTGTCTTCTCCTCTTCTCACCCCTCCTCTTCTCACTCATCCTCTCCTGTCTTCTCTTCTTCTCACCCCTCCTCCCCTCCTGTCTTCTCCTCTAATCACCCCTCCTCTCCTCTTCTCACCCCTCCTCTCCTCTTCCCACCCCTCCTCTCCTCTTCTCACCCCTCCTCTCCTTTTCTCACCCTTCCTCTCGTCCTGTCTTTTCCCCTTGTCACCCCTCCTCTCTTCTTCTCACCCCTCCTCTCCTCCTGTCCCCTCTCCTTCTCACCCCTCCTCTCCTCTTCTCTCCCCTCTTCTCCTGTCCTCTCCTTTTCTCACCCCTCTTCTCTTCTTCTCACCTCTCCTCCTGTCCCCTCTTCTTCTCACCCCTCCTCTTCTCACTCCTCCTCTCCTGTCTTCTCTTCTTCTCACCCCTCCTCCCCTCCCCTCCTGTCTTCTCTTCTAATCACCTCTCCTCTTCTCACCACTCCTCTCCTCTTCTCTCCCCTCCTCTCCTTTTCTCACCCCTCCTATCCTCTTCTCACCCCTCCTCTCCTCCTGTCCTCTCCTCTTCTCACCCCTCCTCTCCTCCTGTCCTCTCCTCTTCTCACCCCTCCTCTCCTCCTGTCCTCTCCTCTTCTCACCCCTCCTCTCCTCCTGTCCTCTCCTCTTCTCACTCCTCCTCTCCTCCTGTCCTCTCCTCTTCTCACTCCTCCTCTCCTGTCTTCTCTTCTTCTCACCCCTCCTCTCCTCCTGTCCTCTCCTCTTCTCCTGTCTTCTCTTCTTCTCACCCCTCCTCCCCTTTTGTCTTCTCTTCTTGTCTTCTCCTCTTCTCACCCCTCCTCTGCTGAACCAGAGATAGCCTATTCATAAGTGTATGTGTAATTTATTTAATAGTCTTTGTGTGTGAAACACAGTGAATGGATAGACATTGATGTTATTCTTATATTCTGTAAATCACTTACTGATTTAACCTCACATTTTTGTGTGTCATCTATTAGTATTTGTGTACCTTACTTTCTCACTATGGCGCAGTCAAACAGTCCTTAATTCACAGGGAAAACTCATCGGTTAGAACCACTGCCCTAAGGTCCTCTCACCCTCTCTACCCCTTCCTACCACTCTATCCCCTCCCTACCACTCTCTCCCATTCTCTACCACTAACACAGTCCCTGTGACCCAGCCGTGGTTACGGTCCCCTTGGAAACCATTTACAGAAACCTCTCCATATCCAACCGCAGGAAACCGAAAACACAACATTAAGATGATGTGTACCTGGTGAGAGATCAGATGAGTGGTGTCTCAAAACACAACATTAAGATGATGTGTACCTGGTGAGAGATCAGATGAGTGGTGTCTCAAAACACAACATTAAGATGATGTGTACCTGGTGAGAGATCAGATGAGTGGTGTCTCAAAACACAATATTAAGGTGATGTGTACCTGGTGAGAGATCAGATGAGTGGTGTCTCAAAACACAACATTAAGATGATGTGTACCTGGTGAGAGATCAGATGAGGGGTGTCTCAAAACACAATATTAAGGTGATGTGTACCTGGTGAGAGATCAGATGAGTGGTGTCTCAAAACACAATATTAAGGTGATGTGTACCTGGTGAGAGATCAGATGAGTGGTGTCTCAAAACACAACATTAAGATGATGTGTACCTGGTGAGAGATCAGATGAGTGGTGTCTCAAAACACAACATTAAGATGATGTGTACCTGGTGAGAGATCAGATGAGTGGTGTCTCAAAACACAATATTAAGATGATGTGCACCTGGTGAGAGATCAGATGAGTGGTGTCTCAAAACACAACATTAAGATGATGTGCACCTGGTGAGAGATCAGATGAGTGGTGTCTCAAAACACAACATTAAGATGATGTGTACCTGGTGAGAGATCAGATGAGTGGTGTCTCAAAACACAACATTAAGGTGATGTGTACCTGGTGAGAGATCAGATGAGTGGTGTCTCAAAACACAATATTAAGGTGATGTGTACCTGGTGAGAGATCAGATGAGTGGTGTCTCAAAACACAATATTAAGGTGATGTGTACCTGGTGAGAGATCAGATGAGTGGTGTCTCAAAACACAATATTAAGATGATGTGCACCTGGTGAGAGATCAGATGAGTGGTGTCTCAAAACACAACATTAAGATGATGTGCACCTGGTGAGAGATCAGATGAGTGGTGTCTCAAAACACAACATTAAGATGATGTGTACCTGGTGAGAGATCAGATGAGTGGTGTCTCAAAACACAACATTAAGGTGATGTGTACCTGGTGAGAGATCAGATGAGTGGTGTCTCAAAACACAATATTAAGGTGATGTGTACCTGGTGAGAGATCAGATGAGTGGTGTCTCAAAACACAATATTAAGGTGATGTGTACCTGGTGAGAGATCAGATGAGTGGTGTCTCAAAACACAATATTAAGGTGATGTGTACCTGGTGAGAGATCAGATGAGTGGTGTCTCAAAACACAATATTAAGGTGATGTGCACCTGGTGAGAGATCAGATGAGGTATGGAATTGGATTTCTGCTGAAAAATAACATAGAACCGGATGCACGTTTGCTTTTGCTGTGATGGTAATACAGTACAATATGTATTTTTCTTTCTGAAGGTAAAACAGGACAATATGTTATTTTTCTTTCTGAGGGTAAGACAGGACAATATGTCATTTTTCTTTCTGAGGGTAAGACAAGACAATATGTTATTTTTCTTTCTGAGGGTAAGACAGGACAATATGTATTTTTCTTTCTGAGGGTAAGACAGGACAATATGTTATTTTTCTTTCTGAGGGTAAGACAAGACAATATGTTATTTTTCTTTCTGAGGGTAAGACAGGACAATATGTATTTTTCTTTCTGAGGGTAAGACAGGATAATATGTATTTTTCTTTCTGAGGGTAAGACAAGACAATATGTTATTTTTCTTTCTGAGGGTAAGACAGGACAATATGTTATTTTTCTTTCTGATGGTAAGACAGGACAATAATTTTTTTTTCTGAGGGTAAGACAGGACAATATGTATTTTTCTTTCTGAGGGTAAGACAGGACAATATGTTATTTTTCTTTCTGAGGGTAAGACAGGACAATATGTTATTTTTCTTTCTGAGGGTAAGACAGGACAATATGTTATTTTTCTTTCTGATGGTAAGACAGGACAATATATTTTTTTTCGGAGGGTAAGACAGGACAATATGTATTTTTCTTTCTGAGGGTAAGACAGGACAATATGTATTTCTCTTTCTGAGGGTAATACAGGACAATATGTATTTTTCTTTCTGAGGGTAATACAGGACAATATGTATTTCTCTTTCTGAGGGTAAGACAGGACAATATGTATTTTCTCTTTCCGATGGTAAGACAGGACAATGTGTTATTTTTCTTTCTGAAGGTAAGACAGGACAATATGTTATTTTTCTTTCTGAGGGTAAGACAGGACAATATGTTATTTTTCTTTCTGATGGTAAGACAGGACAATATGTTATTTTTCTTTCTGAGGGTAAGACAAGATAATATGTTATTTTTCTTTCTGATGGTAAGACAGGACAAAAGGTAATTTTTCTTTCTGGGGGTAAGACAGGACAATGGGTCATTTTTTTTAGGGTAAGACAGGGCAATAGGTTATTTTTCTTTCTGGGGATAAGACAGAACAATAGGTATTTTTTCTTTCTAAGGGTAAGAGGGGACAATAGCTTATTTTTCTGAGGGTAAGACAGGACAATAGCTTATTTTTCATTCTGAGGGTAAGACAGGACAATATGTTATTTTTCTTTCTGATGGTAAGACAGGACAATATGTTATTTTTCTTTCTGAGGGTAAGACAGGACAATATGTTATTTTTCTTTCTGAGGGTAAGACAGGACAATATGTATTTTTTCTTTCTAAGGGTAAGAGGGGACAATAGCTTATTTTTCTGAGGGTAAGACAGGACAATAGCTTATTTTTCTTTTGAGGGTAAGACAGGACAATATGTATTTTTCTTTCTGATGGTAAGACAGGACAATAGCTTATTTTTCTTTCTGAGGGTAAGACAGGACAATAGGTATTTTTCTTTCTGAGGGTAAGACAGGACAATATGTGTTTTTTCTTTCTGAGGGGAAGACAGGACAATAGGTATTTTTTCTTTCTGAGGGTAAGACAGGACAATATGTATTTTTCTTTCTGAGGGTAAGACAGGACAATATGTATTTTTCTTTCTGAGGGTAAGACAGGACAATAGGTATTTTTTCTTTTTGAGGGTAATACAGGACAATATGTTATTTTTCTTTCTGAGGGTAAGACAGGACAATAGGTATTTTTTCTTTTTGAGGGTAAGACAGGACAATATGTATTTTTCTTTCTGAGGGTAAGACAGGACAATATGTATTTTTCTTTCTGAGGGTAAGACAGGACAATATGTATTTTTCTTTTTGAGGGTAATACAGGACAATATGTTATTTTTCTTTCTGAGGGTAAGACAGGACAACAGGTATTTTTTTCTTTCCGAGGGTAAGACAGGACAACAGGTATTTTTTCTTTCCGAGGGTAAGACAGGACAACAGGTATTTTTTCTTTCCGAGGGTAAGACAGGACAACAGGTATTTTTTCTTTCCGAGGGTAAGACAGGACAACAGGTATTTTTTTCTTTCTGAGGGTAAGACAGGACAATAGGTTATTTACAGGGCTGTGGTTGAGCATGGGTTTGATTTTAAGTCATATATTCAGATTGTATTTTTTTTTTACAGCTTAATGTACTACTAGACTGGGATATGAATGATGGTGTGACTCAGAGAGTAGCACAGATGCAGTAAGTAGTGGGTGTGGTGGGGTGGGGTGGGCGACGGGGTGGGGGGGGTCATGTCTTGTGAAGTGGTTTACTATGACCTGTGTAAAGTGTGTAAAATGCCTCCATTACGAAGACTTGTAGCCTAAAAGCCCCCCCCCCACAATCCCTGTCTTATCTGGGGAGCATTGACTAAGCTCATTGGAGGTGTTTGTTTGTGTGTGTGTGTGTGTGTGTTTTTGTTGGGGGGGTGTACATGCACGTCTACCCGTGTGTGTGCATCCGTCTGTCTGCCTGTATGCGAGTGTCTGTCTGTGTGTGTCATACAGAAAGGGGTGTCCCCACCCATGGTAAGGGCCATCATCTTAACACAGACTTCATTAATAGGGTTAAATCTGGCTAATTGTAATCCAATTAATAACAGGCACAATGGCCTACTGCAAGCTTCTGAGAGACAACCCCTCACCCCTTCACCTCCTCCCTCATCTTTCACTCCCTCACCCTCTTCACCAAACACCCCCCATCTAAACCCCCCCACACACACTACCATCCCCCTATTACCTCCTAAGCCCCTCACCTCCTTCACTAAATACCCACTACCTCCTCCCTTGCTCTCCCTCTCTTCTGTCACCCTCTGCTGCACTAAATCATCTGTGCATAGGATGATAGGATGCCGTTATATTATTTACATGAGAAGAAAGGAACTGCCACTGACCAATTAGAACGGAGAGATTGATTTAATGTCACCTGGGTATTAAAGAAAAAGGTGCAGGTCACTACTGTACTTCTTCTCTTTTTCTTTTTCTCTGTCTCTCTCTCCCTCTCTCTGTTACTCTCTCTCTCGTCCCGTGATGTTTTTCATAGGGGTGAGGCTCAGTTGATGGAAGAGGAGCAGAGAGAAGAGCAGTGGAGACTAGAGGAGAGGAGAAGAAAGAAAGGAGGGGGTGAACTTATTTGTGTTTATCGCTTTGGAGGAAAAGAGATAAATGGCCTCAGTGTTTTATTTGGTTTTAATGAAGTAGGGATTGAGGGACTCCTGTGTCCCCCTGGCATTAAACTGGGATTCCCGACCCCTCCCCGCCTGTCCTCCCTGTCCCCTACACACACACACACAAACAATCACACACCACGCCAGTCTCTGACCTACATGCAGGTCCACAAAAAGGATATCGGGCTCTGTTTGCATGTGTGTATACTTCCCTCCCTCCTTCTTGGATTAATAACCCTGTGTTGTTCTCTTTTAGCATGAATGAATGAAGGGTCAGGGGGAAATGGAATGGTGAACGGCAGAGCACCTCTGAAATGATCAGTTTCCCACGGTAATGAGCGCCCCCTGTCCTCTCTGGCTAAACGATGGACCCTCTGAGAGCCTCTGCGTCCCAAATGGCACCTATTTTCTACATAGTGCACTACTTTTTACCAGCTAAAGCAGCTCCATAGGAAATAAGGAGCCATTTGGAACTCAGCCTACTACCTCGGTCCCCGACCAACCATCCAACCCCCTGGACAGTGGCAGTATTAGTTTAGCCACCTTATGGGCCTGGGCTCGAGGTCGGTGGTAATTGGATACTCAGACTGTGGCCCAAAAGAAGACCAGGAGAAAAACAACCAGGCCTCTCCTCTCCTCCCTTCTTTCCCTGGGACTTCATTAAGACGAGAGAGGAGGGACATCCTGGGGGAAAAGGGACACAGGCTTCATGTAGAACACACACACTACGATTGAACATATGCACATGCACACAAACATAAATATACAGTATAATACTGACATACTGTTGTATATGGACACACACTGTACACGCACACTACACACACACTTACACACACATAAACAGTGTGACCCAGTTGCACAGCCAGAGCAAACCTGTGGAGAGAAGAAGGAGAGAAATGTTAATTACACACAGAGGGTATGTATTCCTCTTCATCCGTTCAGACTCCCAAAAATATTCGAAATTCATTAACAGAATCAATATGAATTTTAAATTATATGATATTCCTTACCGTACCGCGTAATGTGTGTGTGCGTGCGCTCTGGTGGTAAACGCGTGTTGTATTTGCCCACTGCGGATAGACACAAGGCTGCAGTTCTGTCTGTCTCTTTAGAGGAGTGTGTGTGTGTGTAGGCACATGTTAATGTTCGGGAGTTTACTTATAAATTCATCATTGGCGTGGCTTTGCTTGTGATTAATTGTGACTTGTGTGTCTTTCCGTTTTAGCGGCAGTCTGACACAGACACCGCCGCCATACAGGCACCAAGCCTTGTGATGAAATTGATTTGTTAATGTTGCTGCCACATAGGATGAAAGCCTGTCTAATCAGGCTGCCCTGCCCACCCCACCAGTCACATACTATCTTCTCAGATGGGCAGCCTCAGTGGGACTGATTGCAGTGTGCTACACCATACAGTTGATGTTGTGTACCTACTGAGGTTAGTGACATACTAGTGTTTTTAAAAGGCATTAGCCTAGACAGCTCCAGCACTTCCCTGAGCTCACTCTGTGTTTGCGTTTCGTCCACTTAACTACTCTGGCTGCATAGATTTTCCTCCATTCAACCCACATGGGGAAATATAGAAGAGATGCTTATTGAAATAAACAGAAGGACAGAACTATAGTAGATATATTCTCCTCTCATTGTTCCCTGTGTACTTGTGTGTTAGTCATCAAGTTCCCTGACGTCACAACAGTAGTAGGCCTGATTACCAACAACGACGAGATGGTCTACAGGGAGGAGGTTGGCACTCTGTCAGAGTGGTGCCAGGTAAACAACCTCTCCCTCAACGTCAGCTAAACAAAGGAGCTGATTGTGGACTTCAGGAAGAACCAGGTTGGGCACACCCCATCCTCATCAACAGGGCCGCCATGGAGACGGTCAGAACACATCTCCATGGAGCTGGTCAAACCACACAGACACTTTGGGGAAGAAGCCATGACAGCGACTCTTCATCCTCAGGATGCTGAAGAAATGTGACCTGTCCCCGAGGGCCCTCAAAGTGTTCTACAGGAGCACCATCGAGTGCATACTGTCGGGCTGCCCCCCATTTATATTTATAATTGTCACAGTTGTAAACATGTATATATTATTATATATTTGTATTTTATTTTACTCCCTTTTTCTCCTCAATTTTGTGATTACTATCTTGTTTCATCGTTGCAACTCTCCAACGGGCTCAGTAGAGACGAAGGTCGAGTCATGTTTCCTCCAAAACATGACCCACCAAGTCGCGCTTCTTAACACCTGCTCGCTTAACCCAGAAGCCAGGTGCACCAATGTGTCGGAGGAAAAAACGCTCAACTGACGCCCGCAGTCAGCCTGCAGGCACCCTGGCCCGCCACCAGGAGTCGCTAGAGCGTGATGAGCCAAGAACCCTCCTCCCCTGGCGAGGATACTGGAAATGTAATCAAAGCCTACTGGATGATATCTTGTTTATAACTAGAACAGAATAATTTATAACTGACTTTTTCCCACATAACATATGTACAGCAGATCCCCTTATTGTATGGGAGACTTTTAAGTGTGCCTTTACAGGCCATGCAATTCAGTACACAACTATAAAACAAAAGCAATTTAGGTCAAGAGTCCATATTAACAAAGGAAACTGAAGGACTAACAGTACAGATAGATAGCAATAAAAAAAACTGTACCATAGAGGCACATAATAAGTTAGAGGAAAAACACAAAGAAATAGAGGAACTTATTCTGGAAGACCAGAGTTAGTTACTTTAAGGAGCAGTTCTCTCTCTGCGGGTCTAATGCCAAGAAGTTCTGGAAAATGGTTAAAGACCTGGAGAATAAACCCTCCTCCTCACAGCTGCCCATGTCCTCTTAAAGTTGATGATGTGGTTGTTACTGACAAGAAGCACATGGCTGAGCTCTTTAATCACCACTTCATTAAGTCAGGAATCCTATTTGACTCAGCCATGCCTCCTTGCCCGTCCAACATTTCCTCATCTCCCACCCCTTCCAATGCGACTATCCCCGATAGTCAATGTTACAAAGTGTTTCCCTACAGGTGGTCACAGAGTCCAAGGTGCTAAAGGAGCTCCTGAATCTTAACCTCCAAAAAACATCTGGGTCAGATGGTTTAGACACTTTCTTCTTTAAGGTTACTGCCCCTATCATCGCCAAGCAAGGAAGGTTCCCATTGCTTGGAAGGCAACCACGGTTTGCCCATTATTTAAAGGGGGAGATCAAGCTGATCTTAACTGTTATAGGCCTATTTCTATTTTGCCCTGTTTATCAAAAGTGTTGGGAAAAAACTTGTCAATAATCAACTGACTGGCTTTCTTGACGTCTATAGTATTCTCTCTAGTATACAATCTGGTTTCCACTCAGGTTATGGATGTGTCACTGCAACCTTAAAGGTCCTCAATGATGTCACCATTGCCCTTGATTCTAAGCAATGTTGTGCTGCTATTTTTATTGACTTGGCCAAAGCTTTTGATACAGTAGACCATTCCATTCTTGTGGGCCAGCTAAGGAGTATTGGTCTCTGAGGGGTCTTTGGCCTGGTTTGCTAACTACCTCTCAAAGAGTGCAGTGTATAAAGTCAGAAAATCTGCTGTCTCAGCCACTGCCTGTCACCAAGGGAATACCCCAAGGCTCAATCCTAGGCCCCACGCTCTTCTCAAGTTACATCAACAACACAGCAGTAGGAAGCGCTCTCATCCATCTATATGCAGATGATACAGTCTTATACTCAGCTGGCCCCTCCCTGGATTTTGTGTTAAATGCTGGGAACCTTCCCAGAAAAGAGAGACAGTTTGAAAGATTGGATATAGGCTTGGCGATGATAGGGACAGTAACCTTAAAGAAGAAAGTGTCTAAACCATCTGACCCAGATGTTTTTTGGAGGTTAAGATTCAGGAGCTCCTTTAGCACCTTGGACTCTGTGACCACCTGTAGGGAAACACTTTGTAACATTGACTATCGGGGATAGTCGCATTGGAAGGGGTGGGAGATGAGGAAATGTTGGACGGGCAAGGAGGCATGGCTGAGTCAAATAGGATTCCTGACTTAATGAAGTGGTGATTAAAGAGCTCAGCCATGTGCTTCTTGTCAGTAACAACCACATCATCAACTTTAAGAGGACATGGGCAGCTGTGAGGAGGAGGGTTTATTCTCCAGGTCTTTAACCATTTTCCAGAACTTCTTGGCATTAGACCCGCAGAGAGAGAACTGCTCCTTAAAGTAACTAACTCTGGTCTTCCAGAATAAGTTCCTCTATTTCTTTGTGTTTTTCCTCTAACTTATTCTGTGCCTCTATGGTACAGTTTTTTTTATTGCTATCTATCTGTACTGTTAGTCCTTCAGTTTCCTTTGTTAATATGGACTCTTGACCTAAATTGCTTTTGTTTTATAGTTGTGTACTGAATTGCATGGCCTGTAAAGGCACACTTAAAAGTCTCCCATACAATAAGGGGATCTGCTGTACATATGTTATGTGGGAAAAAGTCAGTTATAAATTAATCTCTTCTAGTTATAAACAAGATATCATCCAGTAGGGTTTGATTACATTTCCAGTATCCTCGCCAGGGGAGGGGGGTTCTTGGCTCATCACACTCTAGCGACTCCTGGTGGCGGGCCAGGGTGCCTGCAGGCTGACAGCGGGTGTCAGTTGAGCGTTTTTGCCTCCGACACATTGGTGCAGCTGGCTTCTGGGTTAAGCGAGCGGGTGTTAAGAAGCGCGACTTGGTGGGTCATGTTTTGGAGGAAACATGACTCGACCTTCGTCTCCACCGAGCCCGTTGGAGAGTTGCAAAGCTTTCTTACTGTCCAACAAGCTTTCTCTACCTTTAACCTTGTTCTGAACACCTCCAAAACAAAGGTCATGTGGTTTGATAAGAAGATTGCCCCTCTCCCAACAGGTGTGATTACTACCTCTGAGGGTTTAGAGCATGAGGTAAACACCTCATACAAGTACTTGGGAGTATGGCTAGACGGTACACTGTCCTTCTCTCAGCACATATCAAAGCTGCAGACTAAAGTTAAATCGACTTGGTTTCCTCTATTGTAATCGCTCCTCTTTCACCTGCCAAACTAACCCTGATTCAGATGACCATCCTACCCATGCTAGATTACGGAGATAAGGATGCTGTCGAGCGGTAAGGGTGCTCTTGAGTGAATAGATGTTGTGTACACTGGAGAGAGGAACTCTGCCTAGAAGGCCAGCATCGCATCTTCACTGTTGACGTTGAGACTGGTGTTTTGTGTGTACTATTTAATGAAGCTGCCAGTTGAGGACTTGTGAGGTGTCTGTTTCTCAAACTAGACACTCTTAATATACTTGTCCTTTTGCTCAGTTGTGCACCGGGGCCTCCCACTCATCTTTCTATTCTGGTTAGTGCCAGTTTGTGCTGTTCTGTGAAGGGAGTAGTACACAGCGTTGTACGTTTCTTGGCTATTTCTTGCATGAAACAGGCTGCCTTTCTCAGAACAAGAATAGACTGACAAGTTTCAGAAGGAAGTTATCTGTTTCTGTCCATTTTGAGCCTGCAATCGAACCCACAAATGCTGATACTCCAGATACTCAACTAGTCTAAAGAAGGCCAGTTTTATTGCTTCTTTAATCAGGACAACAGTTTTCAGCTGTGCTAACAGAATTGCAAAAGGGTGTTCTAATGATCAATTAGCCTTTTAAAATGATAAACTTGGATTAGCTAACACAACGTGCCATTGGAACACAGGAGTGATGGTTCCTGATAATGGGCCTCTGTATGCCTATGTATATATTCTATTAAAAAATCAGCCATTTCCAGCTACAATAGTCATTTACAACATTAACAATGTCTACAATCTATTTCTTGATTAATTTGATGTTATTTTAATGTATGAAAAAATGTGTGTTTCTTTCAAAAACAAGGACATTTCTAAGTGACCCCAAACTTTAGAACGGTAGTGTATTTACCCCAAAAATATATGGGGAATTGGAAATGATACAGACAATTAATTACATTGATGGAAACAACAATCTATCCGCAACATTAAAGCTCATCCACCCCTAAATAAAAATAAATAAATAAATATTGGCCCGAACGACTCTGGGCCAATTGTGCGCCGGCCAATGGAACTCCCGGTCGCGGCCGGTTGTGACACAGGCAGTGGTGAGGCGTCACTACAGCCTGTGGTACGATCCCTTAGACCGCTGCGCCGTTATATATTATTTTTATTTAGTTTCATTAGCACCTGCATTGCTGGAGCTCGGAGCTTAAGAATTTCACTGTATGCTGCAGCTACATCTGTGCATGTGACTAAATAAAAACATCTATTGTCTGTCTGTCTCTATCTATCTAATGTTACTTACTAGTCTACTTTGTCCACCCCACGAGGATTTACTTACTGTAGAATAGTAAATACAGAATGAGAAAAGAGACAAGAAAAAACATGCCCAAAGACGCATATAGGGAAGTGAACTTTTCCTCTCATTGTGTCTGACTATGAACCGGTTATCAGAGAGAGGTTTAACTTTTAATGGAGGGCTATAAATATAACATCAGCAGTGCTCTCACTATAGCGGTGGCTGCCTGTGTCTCGGCGGGGCGGTGATAGCATGTTGCTGTTGTCCTGAAGCTCGCCTGCAGACTTCCCTGGAGGGAGCACTCTCCACGGGCGCTATGGAGCCCCCTGCCCTGACCCCCCTCACACAAAAACACTCACACACACAAACGCACCCTCTCTTACGTAGGCAGGCACATACAGACATATGCAAACACACACACACACAAACCCGGTCACCCTTTAATCCCATTACGCGAACACAGTTGTAGACACATAGGCAATATATACAAAAGTATGTGGACACCCCTTCAAATGAGTGGATTCTGCTATTTCAGCCATACCAGTTGCTGACAGGTGTACAAGATCGAGCACACAGACATGCAATCTCCATAGACAAACATTGGCAGTAGCATGGCCTTACTGAAGAGCTCCCCTTTCCAACAAGTCAGTTCGTCAAATTTCTGCCCTGCTAAAGCTGCCCCAGGTCAACTGTAAGTGCTGTTATTGTGAAGTGGAAACGTCTAGGAGCAGCAACGGCTAAGCCGCGAAGTGGTAGACCACACAAGGTCACAGAACAGGACCACCGAGTGCTGAAGCGCACAGCATGTAAAAATTGTATTTTCTCGATTGCAAAATTCACTACCGAGTACCAAGCTGCCTCTGGAAGCAACGTCAGCACAATAACTGTTTGTCAGGAGCTTCATGAAATGGGTTTCCTTGTTCGAGCAGCTGGAAACAAGCCTAAGATCACCATGTGCAATGCCAAGTGTCGGCTGGAGTGGTGTAATGCTCGTCGCCATTGGACTCTGGAGTAGTGGAAACACCTTCCCTGGAGTGATGAATCACGCTTCCCTATCTGGCAGACTGACACACTAATCTGGGTTTGGGGGATGCCAGGCGATGCCTACCTGCACCAATGCATAGTGCCAACCATAAAGTTTGTTGGAGGAGGAATAATGGTTTGGGGCTGTTTTTCATGGGTCTGGCAAGGCCCCTTAGTTCCATTGATGGAAAATCTTAAAGCTACAGCATACACTGACATTCTAGACGATTCTGTGCTTCCAACTTTGTGGCAACAGTTTGGAGAAGGCCCTTTCCGGTTTCAGCATAATGCCCCTGTTCACAAAGCGAGGTCCATACAGAAATGGTTTGTCGAGAAAAGGTGTGGAAGAACTTGACTGGCCTGCACAGAGCCCTAACCTGAACTCCAACAAACACCTATGAGAAGAATTGGAACACCGAATGCGAGCCAGGCCTAAACGCCACACATCAGTGCCCAACTTCACTAATGCTTTTGTGGCTGAGTGGAATCAAGTCCCTGCAGCAATGTTCCAACATCTAGTGGAAAGCCTTCCCAGAAGAGTGGAGGCTGTTATAGCAGCAAAAGGAGGACCAACTCCATACTTATGCCCATGATTTTGGAATGAGATGTTCGACGAGCAGGTGTCCACATAGTTTTGCTCATGGAGTGTACTTTGGAACAGATGTCCCAAATTAAAATCCCTTTGAGCTGATTTGCTGGTGTTTTTACAGTATTTTATGTCCAACAGTAAAAACGGGGGGGGGGGGGGGGCAAATAAAATCACCTGCGGGCCGCCTGTTAGGGAACCCTGCAATATAGCTGCACAACTTCTGACCAGATCCCATAATGATCTATTTCAAAAGACTGTACAACATATGAAATAGGGAACCATTTGGGATGCATATATAAACTGTCAGCTAGAGCAGCGTGCTTCAGTGCCAGCCTAGTGCTAGCTATCCTACCCTTACCTCGAGGCATGTCTTCAGGCCCTCTTCATTAAGCTTTCTTTAGTTCTTGCCAGGGGGAAACAGGGACAAAAGTGCTTCCCTCTCTCTCTGTGTCTCTTTCTCTCAATCTCTCTCTCTTTCTCTCTCTCAGCAAGTGGAATAAGCCTCCTATACCTCAAAATGCGATTGTGGAGTCGTGATCTTGGCTCAGGACACAACACAGCTGTTAAGCGTCAATAGTGTTTTGTAGCTTTTAAAAAGGATAATTTGGCCCATTTAAGTTGGGTTTTCCTTTTTCATCATGTGGCATTAATGGTCCTCCAAGGGAGCTCTCAAAGAAGAGGCTAGATAGAAGGATGCTATTTATATAGTAGCCTATATATTGGAATTGTGTTTAAATAGTATCCTATATAGTGGAGTTGTGTTTAAATAGTATCCAAAATATTACAATTGTGTTTATATAGTATCCTATAGATTAGAATTGTCTTTATATCGTATACTATAGATTAGGTTTATATAGTATCCTATGGATTAGAATTGTGTTGATATAGTATTCTATAGATTAGAATTGTCTTTATATATGTTGTATCCTACAGTATGTCTTCCAATGAGTCTATCACCTTGCACTGTGTTCATAAAAGTAACTTAATATCCATCCATATAGAGGATATACATTCTCATTAAATATTTTATTCAATATAATTCGTCATTCTCTTCTGTGTGTTTGTTTGTGTGATTAGTGTGTTCATGTATGTTCCTAAAGGTTAGGTGGCCAGAATGTTCCCTTAACAGATTACCACTGCTGTCATGCACACTTCTTTCCCACACACAGTGCTGCTGCTGCTGATGCAATCACAGTGGTTGTACTTATGTGTGTGGTGTTGTTGTTGCCGGTAAAGCAATTGTGTGTGCACTTGCATTCTTGTGTGTGTATGCATAACATAAGAGTTGTTCTTCTGTGTGTCCAAGGCGTCCTTGGAGATCAATCCCCTGCATCTTCCCTTAAATGAAGCCCCAGCGAGGCACTTGGGAGTGAGGGTAGAGAAAGAGCTATGACCGGCCCCCTCTGGGTCACAAGGCTTTTAATTGGGTTTTAGTAGCTTAATAATGCTGGAGGCTGGGTGACCTCCCTCCCTCGGCCACTTTACAACCACTACTCTGACATTGCTAAAGCACGGGGCCTCGCTAAACAACAGGATCCAATAGAGACCCATTTCCCCAGTCGCCACAACCAACAGCAATAGACAGTTCACACGATGGCCATTATTTTTCAAAGCAACAGGGTATTAATCTAGGAGGTGGTGTGTTTAGACTGCCCAGGTCCCAATGCACAAAAACATGCACACTCATTCACATGTATGCACACACAAGAGTGAACAATCACACACACACTAACACACATACACATCTACTTGTAACTCACATTTCATAAAATTTCCATAACTGTTGTAATAAAAACACTATATCCTATTACTTACATTTGAGAGGTTCTGTTGTGGTGTTTTCAACTGATGAGAGGTTGTGTTGTGATATTTTGTGGCATGGAGGGCTTTGCTCTCTTAAAGACATGATTTTCCTTTTCATGTTGAGAGAGAGACTACTTTACTTCAAGTTTGAACAAGTTTCACAGCTCTAGAGCAACAATAAGTAGCTGTGGGTTTGAAGACTATGGATTTAATGTTAGTTGGTTACAGACAGCTGTGTTGAGCCAATGGTGTGGAAGACACAAAGTTAGTCTAATTAATAGACTCGCTGTGTTGACCTAAAAAAAGGTATCTGCTCATCACCATCAACTGATATCATTTTGAGAGAGGGGGGTTGGCAGGCAGAAAGATAAAATACCGCTTTCATATCAAAACAAAGCTACACAAAGCTACATATGCCTACATTGAGATACATAGGGCAAGTATACCTACAAAACATTTAAGGATACTGGTCCATTTCACTAGATACAGCCTATACTGTACACTGTATTCATTAGTGTGTTGACTTATTTCATGTATGAACAAGTTTCACAGCTCTAGAACAAGAAAACGTTCCTACGGGTTTAATGTTAATTGGTTACATACTGCCATAAGCTAACATTACTGTTGCCAAATAATCGCTTTTAAGGACACTTAGAAAGACACTTAGAATTACACTTTGTCACCCACAAGGTTATGGTTTCTTGAGACGAGTATAGGCAGACGGCTCAACCCTGGTCACTCCCCAGCCACACTCATTTCTTCCTGGTTTGAGTGAAATAGGAAGTGGGTGTGTCAGAAAGAAGGAAGCACATCTTGGACTGATTTATGTGGTCAGACCATAGAGAATGATAGTGAACTTTTGCATGGGCAGCACAATTGAGGACTTTCACCATTTTGAAGTAGTCAACTGGGTGGAACTTCCTAATGGTCAAGGAAGGATCACATCATTTGATCCAGATCATCAGGAGGGATCAGCCAATTAATTAAACTTGTGAGCAAAATTTCCATAATTGCATGTGGCAGTAAAATGCCAATCTGGTTTTATACCTGTTCAAACAACACACTCCAGGTGGCAGTGTGCACCCTTTCAGTTTGTTTATCAACTCATAGAACTGGTAGAGGAAGAACATTGACTACTTTAAAATGGAGATGGTCTCAATGGCGCTGCCCATGCTCTCACAGATGCCATAATGGGACTAATACAATGTTGTGTCCTCTAACTGTCTCTATGTGTAAGACATGTTTGGTAACTAGGAAACTGATTAAAGTTTAAAAGCCAACTTCTATCACTACAAACAACTCAGAATGTTCTCAATGAATTGTAAGGGATATTATATTGATGATAAAGTTGGGTTTCCTTTGGACTAAAACAAAGTGTGAAGGAAAGGTCTACTTGTACATTTTTTAATCCGTGGACTATTTTCCTTTGGATTACTGCTGCGTTTAAGACAACTCGGAAACAATGACATTTCCAAGTTGAGAACTCGTTGTAGAAAGATGAGGCCCGAGTTTAAAATATCAGAATCGATCAATAGGAAGCTCTTCCAAAAAAATGTGTGCACATTTTTACTCAGATGTTCCGAGTCTCCGAGTTCTCTTGGAAGCGGCATATTTACAAAGACTAACAACTGAACAGGTAAAATTCAAACTTATTTTGGGATTTTTTTAACAGATTTTGGGACTGAACTGAATTTAACGTTTTCTTTAGTTTGAGGACAGGGACATTATTGTTGCTAAATAGTGAAAACAGAGGCGTGATTTAACATTTTTATTTGAGATTCAATTACTGGGCCTATACATTTGAGATGATTTTGTGGAATTTGGGTTTAACGCCATATGCCTCCTGATGGTTTTCACTCTGTATGCCTCCTGATGGTTTTCACTCTGTATGCCAGCTGATGGGTTTGACTCCATATGCCTCCTGATGGTTTTCACTCTGTATGCCAGCTGATGGGTTTGACTCCATACGCCTCCTGATGGTTTTCACTCTGTATGCCAGCTGATGGGTTTGACACAGTATGCCTCCTGATGGTTTTCACTCTGTATGCCAGCTGATGGGTTTGACACAGTATGCCTCCTGATGGTTTTCTCTCTGTATGCCAGCTGATGGGTTTGACACAGTATGCCTCCTGATGGTTTTCACTCTGTATACCAGCTGATGGGTTTGACACAGTATGCCTCCTGATGGTTTTCACTCTGTATGCCAGCTGATGGGTTTGACACAGTATGCCTCCTGATGGTTTTCACTCTGTATGCCAGCTGATGGGTTTGACACAGTATGCCTCCTGATGGTTTTCACTCTGTATGCCAGCTGATGGGTTTGACACAGTATGCCTCCTGATGGTTTTCACTCTGTATGCCAGCTGATGGGTTTGACACAGTAAGCCAGCTGATGGGTTTGACACAGTATGCCTCCTGATGGTTTTCACTCTGTATGCCAGCTGATGGGTTTGACACAGTATGCCTCCTGATGGTTTTCACTCTGTATGCCAGCTGATGGGTTTGACACAGTAAGCCAGCTGATGGGTTTGACACAGTATGCTTCCTGATGGTTTTCACTCTGTATGCCAGCTGATGGGTTTGACACAGTAAGCCAGCTGATGGGTTTGACACAGTATGCCTCCTGATGGTTTTCACTCTGTATGCCAGCTGATGGGTTTGACACAGTATGCCAGTTGAGTAAGATGGCGCCAACAGACATGTCTAGCTCCAAAGCAAGGACTGTAACATACCCTGTTTCACAGAATCATGGCTGTCTCTGTATATACTGTCCCCGTCCATACAGCCAGCTGGGTTCACAGTTCATCGCGCAGACAAGAATAACTCTGGGAAGAAAGGCGGGGGTATATGTTTCATGATTAGCTACTCAAATCAAATCAAAGTTTATTTGTCACGTGCGCCGAATACAACAGGTGTAGTAGACCTTACAGTGAAATGCTTACTTACAGGCTCTAACCAATAGTGCGGAGAAAAAAAGTATGTGTGTGTGTGTGTGTGTGTGTGTGTGTGTGTGTGTGTGTGTGTGTGTGTGTGTGTGTGTGTGTGTGTGTGTAGGTAAAGAAATAAAACAACAGCAAAAAGAGAAAAGAGTAAAAAAAGAATAAACAGAAAAAAGAGTAGCAAGACTTTTAGTCTTTTTAGTTTCCTGAGGGGGAATAGGCTTTGTCGTGCCCTCTTCACAACTGTCTTGGTGTGTTTGGACCATTCTAGTTTGTTGTTGATGTGGACACCAAGGAATTTGAATCTCTCAACCTGCTCCACTACAGCCCTGTCGATGAGAATGGGGACGTGCTCGGTGCTCCTTTTCCTGTAGTCCACAATCATCTCCTTAGTCTTGGTTACGTTGAGGGAGAGGTTGTTATCCTGGCACCACCCAGCCAGGACTCTGAACTCCTCCCTATAGGCTGTCTCGTTGTTGTCGGTGATCAGGTCTACCACTGTTGTGTCATCAGCAAACTTAAAGAAAGGGCAGTGTGGAGTGCTACAGAGATGGCATCATCTGTGGATCTGTGTGGACGGTATGCAAGGGCGGTATGGAGTGGGTCTAGGGTTTCTGTGATAATGGTGTTGATGTGAGCCATTACCAGCCTTTCAAAGCACTTCATGGCTACGGACGTGAGTGTCACAGGTCTGTAGTCGTTTAGGCAGGTTGCCTTTGTGTTCTTGGGCACAGGGACTATGGTGGTCTGCTTGAAGCATGTTGGTATTACAGACTCAATCAGGGACATGTTGAAAATGTCAGTGAAGACACCTGCCAGTTGGTTAGCACATGCCCGGAGCACACGTCCTGGTAATCCATCTGGCCCTGCAGCCTTGTGAATGTTGACCTGTTTAAAGGTCTTACTCACGTCGGCTACGGAGAGCGTGATCACACAGTCGTCCGGAACAGCTGATGCTCTCATGCATGCCTCAGTGTTGCTTGCCTCAAAGCTAGCATAGAAGTGATTTAGCTCGTCTGGTAGGCTTGTGTCACTTGGCAGCTCACGGCTGTGCTTCCCTTTGTAGTCTGTAATAGTTTGCAAGCCCTGCCACATCCGGCAAGCTTCGGAGCCGGTGTAGTATGATTCAATCTTAGCCCTGTATTGACGCTTTGCCTGTTTGATGGTTTGTTGTAGGGCATAGCGGGATTCCTTGTAGGGCATAGCGGGATTCCTTGTAAGCTTCCGGGTTAGAGTCCCGCACCTTGAAAGCGGCAGCTCTACCCTTTAGCTCAGTGCGAATGTTGCCTGTAATCCAATGCTTCTGGTTCGGGTATGTACATACAGTCACTGTGGGGACGACGTCCTCAATGCACTTATTGATAAAGCCAGTAACTGATGTGGTGTACTCCTCAATGCCATTGGAAGAATCCCGGAACATGCTCCAGTCTGTGATAGCAAAACAGTCCTGTAGTTTAGCATCTGCTTCATCTGACCATTTTTTATAGACCGAGTCACTGGTACTTCCTGCTTTAATTTGATCTGTTTGTTAACTTGGCTTTTAAAGACTTTCAAAGACTTTAGAAAGGCAGGGAAGGATAGATATATGTCTGCAAAAGTTTGGGTCTAGACTGTCTCCCCCTTTGAAGAGGGGGATGACCGCGGCAGCTTTCTAATCTTTAGAGATCTCAGATGATACGAAAGAGAGGTTGAACAGGCTAGTAATGGGGGTTGACAATTTCAGCTGTTCATTTTAGAGAGGGACAGATTGTCTAGCAGGGCTGATTTGAAGGGGTCCAGATTTTGCAGCTTTTTCAGAACATCAGCTATATGGATTTGGTTGAAGGAGAAATGGGGGAGACTTGGGCAAGCTGCTGTGGGGGGTGCAGAGCTGTTGACCGGGGTAGGGGTAGCCAGGTGGAAAGCATGGCCAGCCGTAGAAAAATGCTTATTGAAATGATCGATTATCGTAGATTTATCGGTGGTGACAGTGTTTCCTAGCCTCAGTGTAGTGGGCAGCTGGGAGGAGGTGCTCTTATTCTCCATGGACTTTACAGTGTCCCAGAACTTCTTGGAGTTTGTGCTACAGGATGCAAAAAAAAAAAAGCTAGCATTTGCTTTCCTAACTGCCTGAGTATATTGCTTCCTAACTTCCCTGAAAAGTTGCATATCGCATACTTACTAACACACAGCTACCATACCTACTAATTACTTCTATGTACAGTTGTCATTTCTGGTTGGTCCCTCTCACTACAGTATATGGGTCTACATATATACAGTGACTTCAGAAAGTATTCAGACCCCTTAACTTTTTCCTTATTCTGTTTTTTTACAGGCTTATTATAAAATGTATTAAATTGTATTGTCTACACACAATACCCCATCACGACAAAGCAAAAACAGGTTCAGAACATTTAGCTAATTTATTACAAATAAAAAACATTTATTTAAATAATCCCCATTTACATAAGTATTCAGACCCTTTACTCAGTACTTTGTTGAAGCACCGTTGTCAGCAAATACAGCCTTGAGTTTTCTTGGGTATGACGCTACTGTCACGTCCTGACCTTAGTTCCTTTTTTATGTCTCTATTTTAGGTTGGTCAGGGCGTAAGTTGGGGTGGGCATTCTATGTTTGTATTTCTATGTGTTTGGCCTGGTATGGTTCCCAATCAGAGGCAGCTGTCAATCGTTGTCTCTGATTGAGAACCATACTTAGGTAGCCTGTTCCCACCTGTGTTTGTGGGTAGTTGTTTTCGGTCTCTGTGTCTGCACCAGACAGAACTGTTTCGTTCGTTCACCTTGTTTTTGTATTTTTCAGTGTTCTATTAAAATAATTATGAACACGTACCACGCTGCACCTTGGTCCTCACCTTCTTCCACCTACGACGGTCGTTACAGCTACAAGCTTGGCACACCTGTTTATGGGGAGTTTATCCCATTCTTCTCTGCAGATCCTTTCAAGCGCTGTCAGGTTTGATGGGGAGTGTCGCTGCACAGCTATTTTCAGGTCTCTCCAGAATGTTTGATCAGGTTCAAGTCCGGGCTCTCGCTGGGCCACTCAAGGACATTCAGAGACTTGTCCCAAAGCCACTCACTCCTGCATTGTCTTGGCTGTGTGCTTGGTGTCGTTGTCCTGTTGGAAGGTGAACCTTCGCCCCAGTCTGAGGTCCTGAGCGCTCTGGAAAAGGTTTTCATCAGGGATCTCTCTGTACATTGCTACGTTCATCTTTCCCTCAATCCTGACTAGTCTCCCTGTCTCTGCCGCTGAAAAACACCATCACAGCATTATTTTGCCACCACCATTTTTCACAGTATGGATGGTGCCAGGTTTCTTCCAGAAGTGACGCTTGGCATTCAGGCCAAAAAGTTGGATCTTGGCTTCAACAGACCAGATAATCTTGTTTCTCATGGTCTGAGAGTCTTTAGGTGCCTTTTGGCAAACTCCAAGCTGGTTGTCATGTGCCTTTTACTGAGGAGCGGCTTCTGTCTGGCCACTCTACTAGAAAGGCCTAATTGGTGGTGCTGCAGAGATGGTTGTCTTTCTGGAAGGTTCTCCCATCCCCACAGAGAAACTCTGTAGCTCTGTCAGAGTGACCATCAGGTTCTTGGTCACCTCCCTGACCAAGGCCCTTCTCGACCGATTGCTGAGTTTGGCACGGAAGAGTCCTGGTGGTTCCAAACTTCTTCCATCGAAAAATGATGGAGGCCAATGTGTTCTTGGTGATCTTCAATGCTTAAGAAATGTTTTGGTACCCTTCCCCAGATCTGTGCCTCGACACAATCCTGTCTTGGAGCTCTACAGACAATTCCTTCAAACTTATGGCTTGGTTTTTGCTCTGTCATGCACTGTCAACTGTGGGACCTTACAGGTGGGTGCCTTTTCAAATCATGTCAAATTAATTGAATTTACCACAGGTGGACACCAATCAAGGATGATCAATGGAAACAGGACGCACCTGAGCTTAATTTAGAGTCTCATAGCAAAGGGTCTGAATTGTTATGTAAATAAGTTATTTAATTGGCAAACATTTCTAAAAACCTGTTTACACTTTGTCGTTATGGGGTATTGTGTGTACATTTTTATGAATTTTATTTATTTAATCAATTTTAGAATAAGGCTGTAACGTAACAAAATGTGGATAAAGTCAAGGGGTCTGAATACTTTCCGAAGGCACTGTAGCTGCCTGTCTATTGACGCATTTTAAGTGTGAACAAATGTCCAAGGGCCCGCAAACCACTGTTTCATTCCACCACATTGAATTATAGGCCTGCAATATTTACTAATGCAACACTTAGCATCTTTGAGTACATGAAGTTCAGCTCGTCAATATTAAATATTGAGAGCAATTTAAGTCACACACACACACACACACACACACACACACACACACACACACACACACACACACACACACACACACACACACACACACACACACACACACACACACACACACACACACACACACACACACACACACACACAGACAGCAGTTCTCCATTGGAGCTTATGAAGCCCTCAAACGTCTCTCTCATCTCTTCGAAAATATTTGTGTGGAATTAATTTGCTTTCTGCTTGGCACATATCTCCTTTAACTCACACCACCATGCCCTTCATCTCTGGCGAACCGAGCTGAGCTCTCTGCCACTCACACGATTCGTGCTGTATAGTGAGTAAGTGTTTTATTAAAGTCATTCTAAAAAAAGAAAGAACATTTTAGTTAGCAAGCAGGCAAGGCCTGTGACTCCAGCTCCATTCATTCAGGACTGGCAGGGCTGATCAGACGACAACCCCAGAGCAAAAAGAGACCATGTTCTTGACTCCTTATTCTCCTTCATTTATTCCCTCTCTCTCAGTTCAATTCAATTAAAGGGGCTTCATTGGCATGGGAAACATGTGTTAACATTGCCAAAGCAAGTGAGGTAGATAATATACAAAAGTGAAATAAACAGTAAAAATTAGCAGTAAACATTGGGGCGGCAGGGTAGCCTAGTGGTTAGAGCATTGGAGTAGTAACCTGAAGGATGCAAGTTCAAATCCCCGAGCTGACAAGGTACAAATCTGTCGTTCTGCCGTCTAGGCCATCATTGAAAATAAGAATTTGTTCTTAACTGACTTGCCTAGTTAAATAAATGTAATAAAAATAATACAGAATTTTCGAAATAATAAAGACATTAAAAGTGTCATATTATGTATATATATAGTGTTGTAACAATGTACACAAGGGAAAAATAAATATGGGTTGAATTTACAATGTTGTTTGTTCTTCACTGGTTGCCCTTTTCTTGTGGCAGGTCACATATTTCACCTAATAGTTTATCAAAATTGGGTTTGTTTTCAAATTCTTTGTGGATCTGTGTAATCTGAGGGAAATATGTGTCTCTAATTATGGTCATACATTGGGCAGGAGGTTAGGAAGTGCAGCTCAGCTTCCACCTCATTTTGTGGGCAGTGTGCACATAGCCTGTCTTCTCTTGAGAGCCATGTCTGCCTACGGCGGCCTTTCTCAATAGCAAGGCTCTGCATCACTGAGTCTGTACATAGTCAAAGCTTTCCTTAAGTTTGGGTCAGTCACAGTGGTCAGGTATTCTGCCACGGTGTACTCTCTGTTTAGGGCCAAATAGCATTCTAGTTTTGCTCTCTCTCTCTCTCTCTCTCTCTCTCTCTCTCTCTCTCTCTCTCTCTCTCTCTCTCTCTCTCTCTCTCTCTCTCTCTCTCTCTCTCTCTCTGTGGTGCTCCAGCATGCAGCTCTCTCTCCCTCTCTGTGGTGCTCCAGCATGCAGCTCTCTCTCCCTCTCTGTGGTGCTCCAGCATGCAGCTCTCTCTCCCTATCTGTGGTGCTCCAGCATGCAGCTCTCTCTCCCTATCTGTGGTGCTCCAGCATGCAGCTCTCTCTCCCTATCTGTGGTGCTCCAGCATGCAGCTCTCTGGTCCTCTCTGTTGTGCTCCAGCGTGCAGGTCTCTGGTCCTCTCTGTGGTGCTCCAGCATGCAGTTCTATGGTCCTCTCTGTGGTGCTCCAGCATGCAGCTCTCTCTCCCTCTCTGTGGTGCTCCAGCATGCAGTTCTATGGTCCTCTCTGTGGTGCTCCAGCATGCAGCTCTCTCTCCCTCTCTGTGGTGCTCCAGCATGCAGTTCTATGGTCCTCTCTGTGGTGCTCCAGCATGCAGCTTTCTGGTCCTCTCTGTGGTGCTCCAGCATGCAGCTCTCTCTCCCTCTCTGTGGTGCTTCAGCATGCAGTTCTATGGTCCTCTCTGTGGTGCTCCAGCATGCAGCTCTATGGTCCTCTCTGTGGTGCTCCAGCATGCAGCTCTATGGTCCTCTCTGTGGTGCTCCAGCATGCAGTTCTATGGCCCTCTCTGTGGTGCTCCAGCATGCAGCTCTATGGTCCTCTCTGTGGTGCTCCAGCATGCAGCTCTATGGTCCTCTCTGTGGTGCTCCAGCATGCAGTTCTATGGTCCTCTCTGTGGTGCTCCAGCATGCAGTTCTATGGTCCTCTCTGTGGTGCTCCAGCATGCAGTTCTATGGTCCTCTCTGTGACTGGGGATAGCAGGTAAAGGTTGGAGGGAGGATGACTGATTTCCAGAAGAACAAACAGCACCACCTTCCTATTCCCCCCACCTCTCAACACCCCAATGTCACCACTCTTCCCAGTACCCCTGGCACAGGTCCCCAAAGTGGCCCTGCCCCCCCCCCGCCCCCCTCTTCCATACCCCTGCTGCCCTCTCACTAACCCCCTGTTGTGTTTTACCACCCCCAGGCCGTGGGCACCACTCAGCGTGTCAACAACCAACCCTTTCTCCCTGCCAAGGCACCTTGGGCTCCATTACCCAGCGCTATCAGTAGGGACCAAGCAGGGGGAGACGACTAAAGTGGCATTTCCAGAGTGCATCAACAGACAGCCCCACATCGCCCCCCCCCCCCCCCCCCCCCCCCCCACCCCCACCCTCACCAACACATCATCTCACCCTCCACACTCCTCACTATTATTTTCCCCTCAACACCCCCCTACCATCACACTTTCCACCCCTCTCTCCCCGCTTACCTCCCCTGCCGCCTCAGGCCTCGTAAAATTGGACTTATGGCTGTGTTGCCAGCATAAATAAGTCCCTTTGATAGTTAGCGGAAGAAGTTATGACACTCTTGGGTACGCGTGAGGGACAGTGGCAGCGAGCATCGTCTCAGGGACGGCTTGGTAGCCTGGCACCCTGGTGGCTGTGATCTTTCTGCCGATTCAGGGCACGCTCTCTTCATTACCGCCGGCCACCGGGGACTTGTTTTTTTCCTGCAAGATTAATGAGTGCTGCGGAAATTCTCCAGCGCATCTCGATAATTAAGTCTTTGTTTATCAAAAAACAAGTTATATTAGGAGCAGGAAATTCGCAGTAATTATTCATAATCCTAACAATTCAAGTGTGGCTACCTCATTTGCCTGTGTAATTCTGCTTTTTAATTTCTTGCATACATTTGCATATTAATTTTGCCCGTTGGCTGCTGCAGGGGGCTCTCCCCCCCCCCCCCCCCCCCCCCAGCGTGATGTTTTTCACAGGGGTGAGGCTCAGTCGGGTGGCATTTCGACTGGGTGTAATGATAAATTATGAATTTTTCTAATTTGCTGCATAATGAAGTAACCCCTTCCGATCCACTTCCTCCTCTTTCCTCCGATGGAAGCATCAGATGGCTGTCAGAGCACGTTTACCCACCTCCTCCCCACCATGGCTGTCAGAGCACGTTTACCCACCTCCTCCCCGGCATGGCTGTCAGAGCACGTTTACCCACCTCCTCCCCGACATGGCTGTCAGAGCACGTTTACCCACCTCCTCCCCGGCATGGCTGTCAGAGCACGTTTACCCACCTCCTCCCCGGCATGGCTGTCAGAGCACGTTTACCCACCTCCTCCCCGACATGGCTGTCAGAGCACGTTTACCCACCTCCTCCCCGACATGGCTGTCAGAGCACGTTTACCCACCTCCTACCCGGCATGGCTGTCAGAGCACGTTTACCCACCTCCTCCCCGACATGGCTGTCAGAGCACGTTTACCCACCTCCTCCCCGACATGGCTGTCAGAGCACGTTTACCCACCTCCTCCCCGACATGGCTGTCAGAGCACGTTTACCCACCTCCTCCCCGACATGGCTGTCAGAGCACGTTTACCCACCTCCTCCCCGACATGGCCGTCAGAGCACGTTTACCCACCTCCTCCCCGACATGGCCGTCAGAGCACGTTTACCCACATCCTCCCCGACATGGCTGTCAGAGCACGTTTACCCACCTCCTCCCCGACATGGCCGTCAGAGCACGTTTACCCACCTCCTCCCCGAAATGGCCGTACACACACGAACACACGCACTTCCCTGCCATGGCCATGTGGTCATTAGGGACAGTGAAGGCAGCCGTGTCACGTGGGTGTCAAAGGCTGTTTGGTGAGTGAGAGGTGAGAGATCGTCAGCCCCCTGCCTCCCTGGCATGCTCTCTGGCCCGTCTGCGCACTGCCATGCCTGGCCTAACCTCTCATCCACTCCGTGCTCTGCTCTGCTGTGCCCTCTGCACATGGTGTCAACCCCCATTTACATGATGTCTCCCTGATACTCTGTACTGCAGTGTCACTGCCAAACTCCAGTAGCCTTGTCAACTCCCGAGACTGTGTGTGCGTTTGTATGCATGTGTGTATATGTGTGTGCGTTTCCCCATGTGTGTTTCCCCGTGTGTGTGTACTTCTGTGTGTGTGTGTAAGTGTGTTTAGCCTATGTTTATGGTACTGTATGCTTGTATACATATAGCCAGTCATTGACCTTGGTGAAAACATGAGACACCCTGACATATGTTTAAGTGGTGGAGTGCATGGTTTGTTAAGTACTAACTGTTACACAACTAGACTGGGGTCTGTCATAGAGGGATGAATATTGATGATCCAGGGACTCATGAAGGAGGAAGGAAGACGGCTTAAAATACACTTCAGCCATTTAGAGCACAGCAAAACACCTCACTGACATCACACACACACACACACACACACACACACACACACACACACACACACACACACACACACACACACACACACACACACACACACACACACACGTAATCACTAACATTAAATATGAATTAACCTTTGACCTAAAACTCTGACTTATTGTGGATGGTCCTAAATTAAACACTACGAGATGTTACGACTAGTTGATCCAACTTTAAATAAATCAAATAAAATAAAGGTTTCTTGGTTGCGTACACAGGTTTGCAGATGTTATCGCCGGTGCAGCAAAATGCTTATGTTTCTATCTACAACAATTTAGCAATATCTAGCAAAAGCACAAGATATTAAGACATATCAGAACGAGCAATGTCAGAGTCAGGAATATACATACATATATATATATATGTGAATGGTGTGTAAAGACAGTATGGACAGCAGTGGAGGCTCCTCTGAGGAGGAAGGGGAGGAACATCCTCCTCCAGGGAATTTCATTTAAAAAAAAGAAATACCCCCTCACCCCCTTAATAGACTTACAGAGTAATTATGACAACTTCCGGAGGACATCCTCCAACGTATCAGAGCTCTTGCAGGATGAACTGACATGTTGTCCGCCCAATCAAAGGATCAGAGAATTAATATAGTACTGAAAGCATAAGCTACAGCTATCAAGCACTGCAGTTCACAACGTGTGGTGAGTAGTTCACTCAAAGAAACCGAAAGACAATAGTTGAACAGTTTTGAACAAATGAATTTCCTCCAAAATAAAGGAGAAGCCAATGCAGCTAACTAGTTAAGCCTACTCAAACACCCTGCTCAAAGAGACTGATGCTATATTAGTTAGCTGGCTATGACTATCCAACACAACACTGGAACTCTTCCAAGTCATGGTAATCTTTTGGTTTGACTAATTTATTGTCACCGGGGCCCGCCGGTGTAACTGTACACTAACGTTACTGCATGATTGTAGCAGGTTTACTAACGCGTTAGTTCTTTTAGCTATTTTGACTATGACGTTACTTTAGCTAATATGGTGACAGTGATGTAGGCTGTGTGTAGTGGTTATGATATGGTTTGGCTTATAACGTTTTTTTGCCTGGTCACATACAACCGATGTGTTGTGCATTGAAGTCCACAAGCGAAGGTAAAAGGTGAGAGGAGAGCACATAGATGCGAAACAGAATACAAATTGACTGCTATGGAAGTGAACTGTGTTTACGCGTGATCAAGGTTGTATTTATTCCGACCAATTCTGTTGAAAAAAATTATTTTATTCAAGCAAATGATACGAAACGGGGATAAACATACCTGAATGATTCAGGCGTTATTGAATATGTCACTGTCTGTCATCTCCAATTTTTCTCTTGACCTGTATGCACCTACGTTGTAATGGATATAGGGAAAATTCAAGTATCATGTAGAACCCTAAACCTATCGCTGTTACATTGAACTGTGTGAATGGAATATGTCATCCAATATTCTGTAACAGATACAAGGCCATGCTCTTGAAACAAATAAATCGTCCTCTCACATCTTACACGGTACCGACTGCCACTGATGGACAGTACAGTGCCTTGCAAAAGTATTCACCCCCCTTGGCTTCACGTCAGGAAGTTCAGGATCCAGTTGCAGAGGGAGGTGTTTAGTCCTAGAAAATTGGTGTGGGTCTAGGGTTTCTGGGTTGATGGTGTTGATATGAGCCTTGACCAGCATTTTAAAGCACTTTATTGCTACATATGTGAGTGCTACGGGTCGGTAGTCAATTAGGCAAGTTACCTTGGTGTTCTTGGGCACAGGGACTATGGTGGTAAGCTTGAAACATGTACAGTGCCTTGCAAAAGTATTCATCCCCCTTGGCGTGTTTCCTATTTTGTTGCATTACAACCTGTAATTTAAATTTATTTTTATTTTTATTTGGATTTCATGTAATGGACATACATAAAATAGTCCAAATTGATGAAGTGAAATGAAAAGAAATGACTTGTTTAATTTTTTTATATATTTTTTATGTAAGTGGTGCGTGCATATGTATTCATCCTTTTACTATGAAACCCCTGAATAAGATCTGGTGCAACCAATTACCTTCAGAAGTCACATAATTAGTTAAATAAAGTCCACCTGTGTGCAATCTAAGTGTCACATGATATCAGTATATATACACCTGTTCTGAAAGGCCCCAGAGTCTGCAACACCACTAAGCAGGGGGGCACCACCAAGCAAGCGGCACCATGAAGACCAAGGAGCTCTCCAAACAGGTCAGGGACAAAGTTGTGGAGACGTACAGGTCAGGGTTGGGTTATAAAAAAATATCAGAAACTTTGAACATCCCACAGAGCACCATTACATCTATTAATAAAACATTTAAAGAATATGGCACCACAACAAACCTGCCAAGAGAGGGCCGCCCACCAAAACTCACGGACCAGGCAAGGAGGACTTTAATCAGAGAGGCAACAAAGAGACCAAAGATAACCCTGAAGGAGTTGCAAAGCTCCACAGCGGAGATTGGAGTATCTGTCCATAGGACCACTTTAAGCCGTACACTCCATAGAGCTGGGCTTTACGGAAGAGTGGCCAGAACATTTTTAATTCCAGGTTGTAAGGCAACAAAATAAGAAAAATGCCAAGGGGGGTGAATAATTGTATATGAATAGAAAAGGTGTGCACAGCAGTATTATATAGGATGAGCCAGGACTAGAATATCATTTTTTATAATGTAAATAGTAAAGTATATATTCCAAAAAATATCTAGTTAGTACTTTAAAGTATTTTCTCTTAAGTTCCTTATACCACTGGTGAGCGTATGTAGTGCGTGTGTATGTGTGTGTTGGACTGTCAGTGTAAGTATGTGTGATTGCGTGGGTAGACTAGTCAGTGCATGGAGTTATTGTAAAAAAGGGTAAATGCAAATAGTCCAGTTAGCCATTTCATTAACTGTTCAGCAGTCTTATGGTTTGGGGGTTGAAGCTGTTCAGGAGCCTTTTGGTCCCAGACCTGGCACTCTGTTAGCACTTGCCATGTGGTAGCAGAGAGAACAGTCTATGACTTAGGTGGCTGGGGTCTTTGACAATTCTCTGGCCTTTTCTCTGATACCGCCTGGTATAGAGTTCTGGATGGCGGGGAACTCGACCCCGGTGATGTACTGGGCCGTCTGCACCATCCTCTGTTGTGTTTTATATAATATAGAGATAACGCACGCACACACCAGGATTTCCATTAGCCGGTCGGCAGGTAGGGGTAGGTCCAGTATTTGGTCCAGTATTCTTGTTTGCTGATAAATAAAATTGTAACCTGCCCAAATTGTTGTGTTCGTTTTTTATTTTATTCTTTATATTTGCCGCACCAAAATTAACACAAAAACATTTGTACTTAATAAAGAGACTAACTATGCTTCTCAGGGGGGGGGGGGGGGGGGGGGGGGGGCAGGTTGCCTACACAAGCACACACCAGGGTTCACATTAGATGGTAGGCCTAATTGCCTGTTAAATACAATTGTAGCCTGTCCAAATTGTCCAGGAGAGGCTGTCTATCATAATCTACACCCAGAATTCACACTTCAGCACCATTCTCACACTCCTTGCGAGCACGTGCCCATGCAGCTGAGAAGAGAGCGAGAGAGAGCCTTGATCTAAGCTAGCCTGTTGCTTATGATGATGGAAGCCTTTTTCATTTAAGTAAAACAAATGTTAGGACAGAGTATGCCTACAGTGAAAAGCTTACAAGAGGTTTTAAAAACTCAACACAGAGAACAACAACAAAATCATTGCTAAAATCAAGTGAAAGGAAATTATTTTAATGACAAATTAACAATCATATAATATACAACCCATCCGGTCTCTTGAGAAATAGGCTAGTGAGACAGCTTAGTAAAGTATGGCGGTATCTCTCTCTCCTCTCTCTCTACCTCCCCCCTCTCTCTCTACCTCTCCCCTCTCTCTCTAACCTCTCCCCCCTCTCTCTACCTCCCCCCTCTCTCTCTACCTCTCCCCCCTCTCTCTCTACCTCTCCCCCTCTCTCTTCTACCTCCCCCCCTCTCTACCTCCCCTCTCTCTCTACCTCTCCCCCCTCTCTCTCTACCTCCCCACCCTCTCTTTCTACCTCCCCCTCTCTCTCTACCTCCCCTCTCTCTCTACCTCCCCCTCTCTCTACCTCCTCCTCTCTCTACCGCTCCCCCTCTCTCTCTACCGCTCCCCCTCTCTCTTTCTACCTCCCCCTCTCTCTTTCTAACCTCCCCCTCTCTCTACCTCTCCCACTCTCTCTCTACCTCTCCCCCTCTCTCTCTACCTCCCCCCTCTCTTTCTACCTCCCCCTCTCTTTCTACCTCCCCCCTCTCTTTCTACCTCTCCCCCTCTTTCTACCTCTCCCCCTCTCTCTCTACCTCTCCCCCTCTCTCTCTACCTCTCCCCCTCTCTCTCTACCTCCCCCTCTCTCTCTCTACCCCCCTCTCTCTCTACCCCCCTCTCTCTCTACTCTCCCCCTCTCTTTCTAGCTCTCCCTCTCTCTCTACCCTCCCCCTCTCTACCCCCCCCTCTCTCTTTACCCTCTCCCCCTCTCTTTCGACCTCTCCCCCTCTCTTTCTACCTCTCCCTCTCTCTCTACCTCTCCCCCCTCTCTCTCTACCTCTCCCCCTCTCTCTCTACCTCTCCCCCTCTCTCTCTACCTCTCCCCCTCTCTCTCTACCTATCCCCTTTATGTGGTAGAACTCTCTGGACTCATTATTTTCTGTCAAAGTGACTGTCGGGCTCTTAGATTGATCTCCTATTACAGCGGTTACACACACCTAACTGGAAGTCAGCAAGAGATGCCTGGGCTCAACAGGATACACTGTCCATGTGTTGCAGCTACGAATTGAACATGCCTTCTTTTTTTCTCTGTTCTCTCTGTCTCTGTTCTCTCTGATGTCTCTGTTCCAGGCTGTAATGGGGTGTTACGGTATCTAAATATCTACTGTCTAAGGTATTCAAGTGTCGGCAACTCTGACACCGTGTGCCTTTCCTGCCACGCGGTCTTCCGGTGTCACCTTGCTGTGCCAGCCCCAGCACAGGCTGCTGGATGCTCTGACACCTCACAATTAGACGGCCGTGTCGCTGCCACATGATTAGACAATATTGGTTGCTACCGTCCGCCTCACCTCTTTCCTTGTCTGCCTCTCCCTCTGTCAGACTTAGATTTTTCTGTTCTCTTCTTTTATGATTGTTTTGAGTTTTGTCTTTTCTGTGTAACAGCCTGCAGCATAATTGTTTGTGATTGTTGAAATGTACTACCTCTGGAATACAGCCAAGGTTCATTGAGAGCATGTAGGGGTTGTGTTGTGTGTGTGTGACCTATTTACCAGACTGGTTTTAGCAAGGGCACTCCATGTTGTGCAATAAACATGACAATATTTCAACCTGCTTTTTCTGGAATGGTCTCAACAACCGTATCTTCTGTTCAGTTGCATATTGTGACAATGTGTGGCTTTTCTCACTGTAATCTCTAACATTTTCAGTGGCTTAGAGAAAGATAACTCTTGGCATACAAGCAAAGTGAGATATAGAAAATGGTTGTTTTCTATAGAAAGTGATTTCATGCATGGAAAGGCTCCTGTTATATTTCTATAGCATAAACCAGGGTATTATATTATATTGTAATTGAGTTTTTTCCTGAGTTTGGTATATAAAGTCAAGTATTCATTGACAAGCTTATCCTAAGGTTAGTATGCACTTTCCTCAACCCAATCTCAGAAATGTTTCTGAACATTGTATGCTTCATCAACACGTCTGTGCAGACTACATATAAGAAGGTCTTAGACATATTGAATGAAGTTCGTTTGATATGTATTTGGGCTAAGGCATATGACATTATTAATGTGTAAAGTGTCTTGAGCCTATTTTGATGCTCCTACTGAAGTCTTCATTGAAAGAGTGAAAACGTTATTGTAACGGAGATGAGTGAGTTGGGCATTATAATATTTGTTTCAACCATTTATCAACACCTGCATGCTTTGGGACACATGCAATGTGAAACATTATGTCCATAAACACACGTGCACTTTTGTGCAAAGACACATGCACACATGCACACACACGCACACACATATGCACACGCAGACACACACACACACACGTACAAAAACACACACACACACAGGACTGATATGACTGTGGTCAAAAGTAGTGCACTATATTGGAATAGGGTGCCATTTGGGACATAACCTATACATAGTATTACAAAACCATATTGGGATCAACCTACATCCCTCCTTTCCTTTCAGCCCAGCCTGAACCCTATATAACCTTCTTTCCATTCAGCCCAGACTGAACCCTACATAACCTCCTTTCCATTCAGCCCAGACTGAACCCTACATAACCTCCTTTCCTTTTCAGCCCAGCCTGAACCCTATATAATCTCCTTTCCTTTTCAGCCCAGACTGAACCCTATATAACCTCCTTTCCTTTTCAGCCCAGACTGAAACCTACATAACCTCCTTTCCATTCAGCCCAGACTGAACCCTATATAACCTCCTTTCAGCCCAGACTGAACCCTATATAACCTCCTTTCAGCTCAGACTGAACCCTATATAACCTCCTTTCAGCCCAGACTGAACCCTATATAACCTCCTTTCAGCCCAGACTGAACCCTACATAACCTCCTTTCCATTCAGCCCAGACTGAACCCTATATAACCTCCTTTCAGCCCAGACTGAACCCTATATAACCTCCTTTCAGCCCAGCCTGAACCCTATATAACCTCCTTTCCTTTTCAGCCCAGCCTGAACCCTATATAACCTCCTTTAAGCCCAGACTGAACCCTATATAACCTCCTTTCAGCCCAGCCTGAACCCTATATAACCTCCTTTCAGCCCAGACTGAACCCTATATAACCTCCTTTCAGCCCAGACTGAACCCTATATAACCTCCTTTCCTTTTCAGCCCAGACTGAACCCTATATAACCTCCTTTCCATTCAGCCCAGCCTGAACCCTATATAACCTCCTTTCAGCCCAGACTGAACCCTACATAACCTCCTTTCCTTTTCAGCCCAGACTAAACTCTACATTTCTGGCAGTTATAACAACACTGCAGAGCTATGACTGCCAGGGTGAAAGGGTTCAGAGTGGAGACAGTGAGAGAGAAAGTAAAAGAGACAGGAAGAAGAGGGATAGGCATGGTGGGGTGGGGGGGGTTGTTGTTGAAGTTGAAGCCTGTTCTTTTGTGCAGCGGCTTCTGATCATTTACATCAAGTTGACATTCGGAGAGTTTACCCTGGGGTCTGTAATTGTATTCTTTTGCCAGTTCTGCATTGCCAACCGTGAAAATGGAATCTTATCAACCCTGACCAATTTTTAATGTACAAAATGAATTGGCAGTGGTTCAAAGAAGAGAGCTACAATTCAAATCAGGTGAATGATACATGGTATCAGCACCCCCAAGCTTCCCCTGCTCTCAGCTATCATATTACAATGGATTTATTTAGCTTGCAGCGGGAAGGCAGGAAGGCTTTAGGAGGGGAAGCTTGGGGGTGCTGGAGAGAGGTGTTCTATTGAGAAGAGAAGTAGGTTAAATCACCACAGATTTATAGTCATCTTAAAGGAGAATGAACTAATTGAATTGATGACCTAAAACGAGGATGGACAACCTCTATTTTACAGAGTTCACTGTAGCTACTCAAAAGAGACAGAGGTTGATATTCCATTGGCCCTGGTACACAGCTAATGTTCTAATCCTAGGAGGAGTGAGGGAATGCTGGTGTTTAAAAGTGAACTGGCGGATACGAGGTCGGATACGTCTGTATGAAATAAGGGTTAAAGGCTCTCTGGTATCCGTCATGTTTATCTGTACGGATGCCAGGGAAATACAGTTGGCGTGATAAATGAGCTGTCCTGGAATGTTTACCCTCTATTGTAATGGTGTGAGCATACAAGACAGGATACCACTCGGATTAGATAGCCATTGAATTTTCAGTATTTGGTCAACCAGGACAAAGCTCTAGTTTATTCCTTAATTACTTCCATATGTATTAAATCATGTAACTCATAGGTAACTCATAAAGAATACATTATAGTTCATCTGTATTAGAATTCCCAACAAGCTAGAATGAGTATTCTCATTGTCAATTCATTGTTGACTATCCTCAACATCCCATTGGATCATATGGGATCTATAACGGTCCAGAATGATCCAGAAGGATCAGATCATGTTGGAATCTTCTTGTGTCTGGAGATGATCTCACGGATTCCATATTCTTGATTCTCCCGTTTTCTCTGACTTGGACTTCCTGTCCTGATTCAATTCCCCCTCTGTGACAGTGCATCAAACCCCAGCTAACAGATGTCTCTTCTCCTTCCATAAACTGTATTCGTCAAGATCTCTTAGAGACAGAGAAAAAGAAGGGTGGAGAATGAGAGAGAGGGTTGGCGAGAGTGCAGAAAACAAAGGGAGCGAAACCAAAGCCATACATATGTTAAAATCACATCAGTAATAAAGATGAAGTAGAAGTTAATAGCGTCCTCAGTCATGCTTGTGGAGGTAATCTCTATTTTTTAAATCAAAATTAGGTTTGGAGGAAAGGAACAAACAGGGGGCGAGACTTCAGCGTAATATTTTAATCAAATTGTCATGAGTGAGTGCATACAATTAGAGATGCTGTCAATCAGGAAGCCAGGGACCCTGTTGTCACTCAGCTGTCGTGTATGGGAGGAGGTTTAATTTATGACCATCCACAATAAGTCAGAGTTTTAGGTCAAAGGTTACTTAATATTTAATGTTAGTGGTTAAGTGTCAGATCGTGTGTGTGTGTGTGTGTGTGCGTGCGTGCGTGCGTGCATGCGTTCCTCAAAGGCGAACTCATTAAGGGGCCGAGGTGGCTGCTATGGAAGTCAGGCAGTGAGGGACAAATCTCCTAATCTCATCAAATGATATTAGAGCACAGAGAGAGAGAGAAAGGGGGGGGGGGTGATAGAGCTATAGAGCTGAACATGGGGAGAAAAAAAACCAGGGAGAGAAAGAGGACACGTAGTGACAGATAGATTGGGAGATAGATGGATAGGGAGAGAAGCAGGGGAGGAAGAAGTGAGCTATCATAGAAATGATTAAAGTGGAATAAACACTAATAGAGACACACAGCGAGACATTGCTTAACGTGACCAGGCCCCCTAGTAGGGTACAGCCTTGGGTGCTCCCGTTACTCCCAGGTTAAATTGCCTACTTTACTCGTAACCCGACCATGGCTGTATGCTTTTTTCATCACTCAATAAACATTTTGCATGTACTTGGTTGGTCATTTTTAACATGCTTCCATGTCTTATTAATCAACAAACTATTTACATCACACCTAAAAGCATGTTTATATTACATTTTAGTCATTTAGCAGACGCTCTTATCCAGAGCGACTTACAGTTAGTGCATTCATCTTAAGATAGCTAGGTGCGACTACCACATATCACAGTCATAGTAAGTAAATCAAATCAAATCAAATGTTTAGCAGATGTTATTGCGCGTGTAGGGAAATGCTTGTGTTCCTAGCTCCAACTGTGCAGTAGTATCTAACAATACACACAAATCTAAAAGTAAAAGAAATTAAGGAAGGAATTAAGAAATATATCAATATTAGGATGCGCAATGTCGGAGTGACATTGACTAGAATACAGTATATACAGTGGGGCAAAAAAGTATTTAGTCAGCCACCAATCGTGCAAGTTCTCCCATTTAAAAAGATGAGAGAGGCCTGTGATTTTCATCATATGTACACTTCAACTATGACAGACAAAATGAGAAAAAAAAATCCAGAAAATGTCATTGTAGGATTTTTTATGAATTTATTTGCAAATTATGGTGGAAAATAAGTATTTGGTCACCTACAAACAAGCAAGATTTCTAGCTTTCACAGACCTGTAACTTCTTCTTTAAGAGGCTCCTCTGTCCTCCACTCGTTCCCTGTATAATGGCACCGGTTTGAACTTGTTATCAGTATAAAAGACACCTGTTCACAACCTCAAACAGTCACACTCCAAACTCCACTATGGCCAAGACCAAAGAGCTGTCAAAGGACACCAGAAACAAAATTGTAGACCTGCACCAGGCTGGGAAGACTAGCTAACGTCTGCTAAACTGCGAAAAAGGATATTGCAACAAAGGATATGGCAACAGCTTTACTAGCTTTACTGTCAGTGTTATTAGCAGGTCGGGTAACACATTACAAAAGCAGAATAACTATCATGCAAATAATTTGTTTTTGTCACAGCCAATTATGTTAATAACGACACGTGAGGCTGCTGAAAACGTTTATTGAAACGGATAAAAAGTGTCAGTAGTTTGCTTAGGATGACGCCAAAGTTAAACTAAATACATGGAAGTAATGAAATTACCCTACAGCTCTACCCTACTCGGGGGCGTGGTCACATTAAGCCACGCCTCAGCGTGTGTATCTATGCTGCTGTTATCCTACAGAAAGAGAGCACAATTCTCTCCCTGACACCCCCCCCACCCCTCCTCATCATCCTCCTCTTTCTCCTCCATCTGTGTTGATTGGACGACACAACAGTGGTAGGCTTGATTACCAACAACGACGAGACGGCCTACAGGGAGGAGGTGAGGGCCCTCGGAGTGTGGTGTCAGGAAAATAACCTCACACTCAACGTCAACAAAACTAAGGAGATGATTGTGGACTTCAGGAAACAGCAGAGGGAACACCCCCCCATCCACATCGATGGAACAGTAGTGGAGAGGGTAGCAAGTTTTAAGTTCCTCGGCATACACATCACAGACAAACTGAATTGGTCCACTCACACAGACAGCATCGTGAAGAAGGCGCAGCAGCGCCTCTTCAACCTCAGGAGGCTGAAGAAATTCGGCTTGTCACCAAAAGCACTCACAAACTTCTACAGATGCACAATCGAGAGCATCCTGGCGGGCTGTATCACCGCCTGGTATGGCAACTGCACCGCCCTCAACCGTAAGGCTCTCCAGAGGGTAGTGAGGTCTGCACAACGCATCACCGGGGGCAAACTACCTGCCCTCCAGGACACCTACACCACCCGATGCTACAGGAAGGCCATAAAGATCATCAAGGACATCAACCACCCGAGCCACTGCCTGTTCACCCCGCTGTCATCCAGAAGGCGAGGTCAGTACAGGTGCATCAAAGCTGGGACCGAGAGACTGAAAAACAGCTTCTATCTCAAGGCCATCAGACTGTTAAACAGCCACCACTAACATTGAGTGGTTACTGCCAACACACTGTCAATGCCACTGACTCTACTCCAGCCACTTTAATCATGGGAATTGATGGGAAATGATGTAAATATATCACTAGCCACTTTAAACAATGCTACCTTATATAATGTTACTTACCCTACATTATTCATCTCATATGCATACGTAGATACTGTACTCTATATCATCGACTGCATCCTTATGTAATACATGTATCACTAGCCACTTTAACTATGCCACTTGGTTTACATACTCATCTCATATGTATATACTGTACTCGATATCATCTACTGTATCTTGCCTATGCTGCTCTGTACCATCACTCATTCATATATCCTTATGTACATATTCTTTATCCCCTTACACTGTGTATAAGACAGTAGTTTTTTTGGGAATTGTTAGTTAGATTACTTGTTCGTTATTACTGCATTGTCGGAACTAGAAGCACAAGCATTTCGCTACACTCGCATTAACATCTGCTAACCATGTGTATGTGACAAATACATTTGATTTGATTTGATTTGATTGCATTGCTGTTGTGTTTTGCATGAGCATTCTAAAGCCTTAAAGTGTGAACACTATGTCTTATTGGTGTGGGTTGGGCCCGGGCGGTCTCTGTCTTGCCATGCACTTTGAATAAAACACAACTGATCGCCTCGGCTTGGCTGATCTCTGTGAGTCGGAGTGTTGGCCTGCCTGCTCATGGTGAAATAATCCATTTGTGAAACAGCTAAAGAGGACTAGGGCTCGCGTCTTTTAATTGGGCTGTTATGAGAGCAAGAGACATAGGGCTACTTGTTCACTGCTTTTTGGTTTTGCACCCGTCTGTAGAAAACAAGTATAAAAACAATGTTTCATTAGGGCAGATGTGTCTCAATGCTCAACAGTGATCATAATGAACCTAACGCTTTAAGGATCCACTCAGATCAAGCCTGCATCCCAAATGGCATCCTATTCTCTATATAGTGCACTACTTTTGACCAGTGCCATATGGGTCATGGTTAAAATGAATGCACTAAATAGGGAGTGTAATTTGGGACACACAACAAGATACATGGTGACAACTCTTTGCCCACCATACTGTAGGGTAGTATGTATTCATCCACTTGTTAAGCCTGTTTAAACCATATTGCCGTATTATTTGTACAAGTCACTATGTGCGGGAGGGAGCCCCACCCCCCCCACCTTCCCTCCAACTTTCCATAATTATAATACGTTTTTAGAATCAATTCATCACTTTAAGTGACAGACTAAAGAGCTAATTGACATGTTAGCCCACACAGCAGAGCTGACAGGTATCTATTCCAACAGTTTGTACAACTAATTAAACACAATGTATGTCAGACACAGTGACTGATGCATGGCATAATGACGTGAGTGTGTGTGAGCTGCGGAAAAATGTACTCAACCAAAACTGACACAAAAAACTTCACGTAGCAACAGTACCATGGAGCTTTGTGGGCGACGCCAAACTCTCCACTGAGAGAGAGGACTGTTTTCCAATTCATTAAATTGCCACTGAATTTGTGAAATGTACAGTAATTACAGCAATATACTGTGGTGGGAGCTTGACAGAGTTTTGATTTTTAAAAACTTCAGGAAGAAAAGTTACAAAGCAGGGACAAACATGGATTTACCTTTGTAGATATTACAGGTCCAATAAAGGCAAAGTTACTGTAACAGCAGGACAACAACACTACCACACAACAACACTACCACACAACAACACTACCACACACAACACTACAACACTACCACACTACAACACTACCACACTACCACACCACACTACCACACTACCACACTACAACACTACCACACTACAACACTACAACACTCCACAACCACACAACCACACTACCACACTACCACACTACAACACTACCACACTACCACACTACAACACTACACAACCACACAACCACACTACCACGCCACCACACTACAATACTACCACACAACCACACTACCACACAACCACACTACCACACTACCACACTACAACACTACCACACTACAAACACTACCACAAACCACACTACCACACTACCACACTACAACACTACACTACCACACTACACACTACACACTACAACACTACAACACTACCACACTACAACACTACCACACTACAACACTACCACAACCACACAACCACACTACCACACTACAACACTACCACACTACCACACTACAACACTACCACACTACCACACTACCACACTACAACACTACCACACTACAACACTACCACACTACAACACTACCACAACCACACAACCACACTACCCCACTACAACACTACCACACTACAACACTACAACACTACCACACTACCACACTACAACACTACCACACTACAACACTACCACACTACGACACTACAACACTACCACACTACAACACTACCACACTACAACACTACCACACTACAACACTACAACACTACCACACTACCACACTACCACACTACAACACTACCACACTACAACACTACCACACTACCACACTACAACACTACCACACTACCACACTACAACACTACCACACTACCACACTACAACACTACAACACTACCACACTACCACACTATAGCACAACAACACTGAACCACACTACCACACTACCACACTACCACACTACAACACTACAACACTACAACACTACCACACTACAACACTACAACACTACCACACTACAACACTACAACACTACCACACTACCACACTACAACACTACAACACTACCACACTACCACACTACAACACTACAACACTACCACACTACAACACTACCACACTACAACACTACCACACTACAACACTACAACACTACAACACTACCACACTACAACACTACAACACTACAACACTACCACACTAACACAATACAACTACACACTACAACACTACCACACTACACACTACAACACTACAACACTACCACACTACCACACTACACACTACAACACTACCACACTACAACACTACAACACCACCATACAACACAACCACACTACAACACTACAACACTACAACACAACCACACTACAACACTACAACACTACCACACTACACAACCAACAACCAACAACCACACTACCACACTACAACACTACCACACTACAACACTACAACACTACCACACTACCACACTACAACACTACAACACTACCACACTACCACACTACAACACTACAACACTACCACACTACAACACTACCACACTACAACACTACCACACTACAACACTACAACACTACAACACTACCACACTACAACACTACAACACTACAACACTACCACACTAACACAATACAACACTACCACACTACAACACTACCACACTACAACACTACAACACTACAACACTACCACACTACCACACTACAACACTACAACACTACCACACTACAACACTACCACACGACAACACAACCACACTACAACACTACAACACTACAACACAACCACACTACAACACTACAACACTACCACACTACAACACAACCACACAACCACACTACCACACTACAACACTACCACACTACCACACTACCACACAACCACACTACCACACTACCACACTACCACACTACAACACTACCACAACCACACAACCACACAACCACACTACCACACTACCACACTACCACACTACAACACTACCACAACCACACAACCACACTACCACACTACCACACTACCACACTACAACACTACCACTACCACACTAAAACCACTACCCACACTACAACACTACCACACTACCACCACTACACACTACCACACTACCCACCACTACCACACTACCACACTACCACACTACCACACTACAACACTACCACACTACAACACTACCACACTACAACACTACCACACTACCACACTACAACACTACCACACTACCACACTACCACACTACAACACTACCACACTACCACACTACAACACTACCACACTACCACACTACAACACTACCACACTACCACACTACAACACTACCACACTACCACACTACCACACTACCACACTACAACACTACCACAACACACACTACCACAACCACACTACCACACTACCACACTACAACACTACCACACTACCACACTACAACACTACCACACTACAACACTACAACACTACCACACTACAACACTACCACACTACAACCACACCACACACACAACCACACTACCACACTACAACACTACCACACTACCACACTACAACACTACCACACTACCACACTACCACACTACAACACTACCACACTACAACACTACCACACTACAACACTACCACACTACCACACAACCACACTACCCCACTACAACACTACCACACTACAACACTACAACACTACCACACTACCACACTACAACACTACCACACTACAACACTACCACACTACCACACTACAACACTACCCACACTACCAACAACTACCACACTACAACACTACCACACTACACACTACAACACTACCACACTACCACACTACCACACTACAACACTACCACACTACAACACTACCACACTACCACACTACAACACTACCACACTACCACACTACAACACTACCACACTACCACACTACCACACTACAACACTACAACACTACCACACTACCACACTATAGCACTCCAACACTACCACACTACCACACTACCACACTACCACACTACAACACTACAACACTACAACACTACCACACTACAACACTACAACACTACCACCACAACACTACAAACACTACCACACTACCACACTACAACACTACAACACTACCACACTACCACACTACAACACTACAACACTACCACACTACACACTACCACACTACAACACTACACACTACAACACTACCAACACTACAAACACTACACCACACTACAACACTACAACACTACAACACTACCACACTACCACACTACAACACTACCACACTACAACACTACCACACTACAACACTACAACACTACAACACTACCACACTACCACACTACAACACTACAACACACCACACTACAAACACTACCACACACAACACAACCACACTACAACACTACAACACTACAACACAACCACACTACAACACTACAACACTACCACACTACAACACAACCACACAACCACACTACCACACTACAACCACCACACTACCCACACTCACACTACCACAACCACACAACCACACTACCACACTACCACACTACAACACTACCACACTACCACACTACCACACAACCACACTACCACACTACCACACTACCACACTACAACACTACCACAAACCACACAACCACACAACCACACTACCACACTACCACACTACCACACTACAACACTACCACAACCACACAACCACACTACCACACTACCACACTACCACACTACAACACTACCACACTACCACACTAAAACACTACCACACTACAACACTACCACACTACCACACTACAACACTACCACACTACAACACTACCACACTACCACTACCACACACTACCACACTACCACACTACAACACTACCACAACCACACTACAACACTACCACACTACAACACTACCACACTACCACACTACAACACTACCACACTACCACACTACCACACTACAACACTACCACACTACCACACTACCACACTACAACACTACCACACTACCACACTACAACACTACAACACTACCACACTACAACACTACCACACTACAACACTACCACACTACCACACTACAACACTACCACACTACCACACTACAACACTACCACAACCACTACCACACTACAAACACTACACACTACCACAACCACACTACAACACTACCACACACCAACCACTACACACCACTACCACACTACCACACTACCACAACAAACACTACCACACTACCACACTACAACACACAACACACCACACTACCACACTACAACACTACAACACTACAACACTACCACACTACAACACTACAACACTACAACACTACCACACTACCACACTACAACACTACAACACTACCACACTACCACACTACAACACTACCACACTACAACACTACCACACTACAACACTACAACACTACAACACAACAACACTACCACACTACCACACTACAACACTACAACACTACAACACTACCACACTACCACACAACAACACTACCACACTACCACACTACAACACTACAACACTACCACACTACCACACTACAACACTACAACACTACAACACTACCACACTACCACACAACAACACTACCACACTACCACACTACAACACTACAACACTACAACACTACCACACTACCACACAACAAACACTACCACACTACCACACTACCACACTAAACACTACAACCACTACCACACTACCAACACTACAACACTACAACACTACCACACTACTACACTACAACACTACAACACTACCACACTACAACACTACCACACTACCACACTACAACACAACCACACTACAACACTACAACACTACCACACTACAACACAACCACACTACAACACTACAACACTACAACACAACCACACTACCACACTACAACACTACAACACTACCACACTACCACACTACACATACAACACTACAACACTACACACTACCACACTACAAACACTACAACACTACAACACTACAAAACACAACCACACTACAACACTACAACAACTACACACTACAACACAACCACACTACAACACTACAACACTACCACACTACAAACACTACCCACTACCACACTACCACACTACAACACTACCACACTACCACAACCACACTACCACACTACAACACTACCACACTACAACACTACCACACCACACAACACACTACCACTAACCACACTACACACTACCACACTACCACACTACAACACTACCACCACCACACAACCACAACCTACCACACTACAACACTACCACACTACCCCACTACCACACAACCACACTACCACACTACCACACTACAACACTACCACACTACAACACTACCACACTACCACACTACCACACTACAACACTACCACACTACCACACTACACACTACCACACTACAACACAACCACACTACCACACTACAACACTACAACACTACCACACTACAACACTACCACACTACAACACTACCCACAACCAACACAACACACTACCACACTACAACACTACCACACTACACCACTACCACACTACCACACTACAACACTACCACCACTACAACCACTACCACACTACCACACTACCACACTACCACACTACCACACTACCACACTACCAACACTACCACACTACCACACTAAACACTACCACACTACA